>NW_028188447.1:0-37500 GCF_964204655.1 Triturus cristatus
ATCCATTTCTCTCTCATCTCCCTCCATCCATCTCTCTCTCTCTATCCATCCATCTCTCTCTCTCCCATCCATTCATCTCTCTCCTCAATCCATCCATCCATCCATCCATCTCTCTCCATCCATCCCTCTCTCCATCCATCTCTCCATCCATCCATCTCTCTCCATCCATCCATCCACCTCCACCTCTCCTCTCATCCATCTCTATCTATCTCTCTCCATCCATCCAATCTCTCCATCCATCCATCTCTCTCCATCCATCCCTCTCCATCCATCCATATCTCTCCATCCATCCATCACTCTCCCACCCATCCATCTCCCCATCCGTCCATCCCTTCATCCATCTCTCTCCATCCATCCATCCATCCTCTCCCCATCCATCCATCCTCCCCTCTCCATCCATCCCTCTCCATCCATCCATCTCTCCATCCATCCACTCTCTCTCTCCAGCTCTCTCCATCCATCACTCTCTCTCTCCCATGCATCCATCGCTCTCTCTCCATCCTCCCACTCTCCATCCATCCATCCATCCATCCATCCATCTCTCTCTCTCCATCCATCCATCTCTCTCTCACTCTCTCCATTCCATCCATCTCTCTCCCTCCATCCCTCCATCTCTCTCTCCTCCATCCATCTCTCTCCATCAATCCATCCATCTCCATCTCTCTCCATCCATCCATCTCTTCCATCCCTCTCTCCATCCATCCACCCTCTCCATCCATCCACCCATCTCTCTCCTCTCCATCCATCCATTCTCCATCCAGCCCACTCTCTCTCCATCCAACTCTCTCTCTCTCTCCATCCATCCATCTCTCTCTCTCTCCATCTCTCTCCATCCATCCATCCCTCCATCCATCCATCTCTCTCCATCAGTCCATCCTCTCTCTCTCTCCTCCCTATCTCCATCTCTCTCTCTCTCCATCCATCCATCTCTCTCCATCCATCCCTCTCCATCCATCCATATTTCCCCATCCATCCATCTTTCCCCATCCGTCCATCCATCCATCCATCTCTCTCCATCCATCCATCCATCCCTCTCCATCCATCCATCCATCTCTCTCTCTCCATCTCTCTCCATCCATCTCTCTCTCTCCATCCATCCATCCATCTCTCTCTCTCTCCATCCATCCCTCTCTCTCCATCTCTCTCCATCCATCCATCTCTCTCACCATCCATCCTTCTCTCTCTCTCTCCATCCATCCATCTCTCTCCATCAATCCATCCATCCATCAACCCATCCATCTCTCTCCATCCATCTATCTCTTAATCCATCTCTCCATCCATCCATCTCTCTCCATCCATCCATCCATCTCTCTCAATCCATCCATCCATCCATCTCTCCCCATCCATCCATCCAGCTCTCTCTCTCTCTCATCCATCCATCTCTCTCTCTCTCCATCTCTCTCCATCCATCCATCTCTCCATCCATCCATATCTCTCCATCCATCCATCCATCCATTTCCATCCATCCATCCATCCATCTCTCTCCATCCATCTCTCTCCATCCATCCATCCATCCCTCTCCATCCATCCATCCATCCATCCATCTGTCTCCATCCATCCATCTCTCTCCATCCATCCATCCATCCATCTCTCTCCATCCATCCATCCCTCTCCATCCATCCATCCATCTCTCTCCATACATCCATCCATCTCTCTCTCTCCATCCATCCATCTCTCTGTCTCCATCCATCCCTCTCTCTCTCTCTCTCCATCCATCTCTCTCGCTCTCTCTCTCCATCCATCCATCTCTCTCGTCTCCATCCATCCATCTCTCTCCATCCATCGCTCCATCCATCCATCTATGTCTCCATCCATCCATCCATCTCTCTTTATCCATCCATATCTCTCTCCATCCATCCCTCTTTCTCCATCCATCCATCCATCTCTGTCCATCCATCCATCCATCTCTCTCCATCAATCCATCCATCCATCTTTTTCCGTCCATCCGTCCATCCATCCATCTCTCTCTCTCCATCTCTCTCCATCCATCCCTCTCTCTCCATCCATCCATCACTCTCTCTCCATCCATCTCTCTCCATCATTCCAACCATCCATCTCTCTCCATCCATCCATCTCTCCATCCATCCATCTCTCTCCATCCATCCATCCATCCATCTCTCTCTCTCCATCCATCCATCCATCTCTCCCATCCATCCACCCACCTCTCTCTATCCATCCATCCATATCTCTCTCTCCATCCATCCCTCTCTCTCTCCATCCAACTCTCTCTCTCCATCCATCCATCTCTACATCCATCCATCCATCTCTCTCCATCAATTCATCCATCTCTCTCTCTCTCCATTCATCTCTCTCTCTCCATCCCTCTCTCTCTCTCTCCATCCATCCATCTCTCTCTCTCCATCCATTCATCTCTCTCTCTCCATCTCTCTCCACCCATCCATCCATCCATCTCCCCATCCATCCATCTCTTTCCGTCCATCCATCCAGCTCTCTCCATCCATCCATCCATCTCTCTCCATCCATCCATCGGTCTCCATCCATCCATCTGTCTACATCCATCCATCCATCCATCCATCTCTCTCCATCCATCCATCCATCTCCATCCATCCATCTCTCTCCATCCATCCATCTCTCTCTCTCCATCCATCCATCTCTCTCCCTCCATCCATCCCTCTCTCTCTCTCTCTCTATCCATCTCTGTCTCTCCATCAATCAATGTCTCTCTCTCTCTCCATCTCTCTCCATCCATCCATCCATCTCTCTATCCATCCATCTATCTCTCCATCCATCAATCTCTCTCCATCCATCCATCTCTCTCTCTCCATCCATCCCTCTTTCTCCATCCATCCATCCATCTCTGTCCATCCATCCATCCATCCATCTCTCTCCATCAATCCATCCATCCATCCATCTCTTTCCGTCCATCCATCCATCTCTCTCTCTCCATCTCTCTCCATCCATCCCTCTCTCTCCATCCATCCATCACCCTCTCTCCATCCATCTCTCTCCATCAATCCATCCATCCATCTCTCTCCATCCATCCATCTCTTCATCCATCTCTCCATCCATCCATTTCTCTCCATCCATCCATCCATCCATCCATCCATCCATCTCTCTCCATCCATCCATCCATCTCACCCCATCCATCCACCCACCTCTCTCTATCCATCCATCCATATCTCTCTCTCCATCCATCCCTCTCTCTCTCCATCCAACTCTCTCTCTCCATCCATCCATCTCTCCATCCATTCATTCATCTCTCCATCAATTCATCCAACTCTCTCTCTCTCCATTCATCTCTCTCTCTCCATCCCTCTCTCTCTCTCTCCATCCATCCATCTCTCTCTCTCCATCCATTCATCTCTCTCTCTCCATCTCTCTCCACCCATCCATCCATCCATCTCCCCATCCATCCATCTCTCTCCGTCCATCTATCCATCTCTCTCCATCCATCCCTCTCCATCCATCCATCCATCTCTCTCCATCCATCCATCGGTCTCCATCCATCCATCTTTCTACATTCATCCATCCATCCATCCATCCATCTCTCTCCATCCATCCATCCATCTCCATCCATCCATCTCTCTCCATCCATCCATCTCTCTCTCTCCATCCATCCATCTCGCTCTCTCCATCCATCCCTCTCTCTCTCTCTATCCATCTCTCTCTCTCCATCCATCAATGTCTCTCTCTCTCTCCATCTCTCTCCATCCATCCATCCATCTCTCCATCCATCCATCTATCTCTATATCCATCAATCTCTCTCCATCCATCCATCTCTCTCTCTCCATCCATCCCGCTTTCTCCATCCATCCATCCATCTCTGTCCATCCATCCATCTATCTCTCTCCATCAATCCATCCATCCATCTCTTTCGATCCATTCATCCATCTCTCTCCATCCATCCATCCATCCATCCATCTCTCTCCATCCATCCATCCATCCATCCATCTCTCTCCATCCATCCAACCCTCTCCATCCATCCATCCATCTCCATCCATCCATCTCTCTCCATCCATCCATCCATCCATCTCTCTCCATCCATACATCCATCTCTCTCTCTACATCCATCCATCTCTCTCTCTACATCCATGCCTCTCTCTCTCTCTCCATCCAGCTCTCTCTCTCTCTCCATCCATCCATCTCTCTCTCTCTCTCCATCTCTCCCCATCCATCCATCCATCTCTCCATCCATCCATCTATCTCTCTATCCATCCATCTCTCTCCATCCATCCATTTCTCTCTCTCTCCATCCATCCCTCTTTCTCCATCCATCCATCCATCCATCTCTCTCCATCCATCCATCCATCCATCCATTTTTCTCTCTCTCCATCCATCCATCTCTCACCATCTCTTTCCATCCATCCATCCATCTCTCCATCCATCCATCTCTCTCCATCCATCCATCCATTTCCATCCATCCATCCACCCATCCATCTCTGTCCATCCATCCATCTCTCTCCATCCATCCATCCATCTCTCTCCATCCAGCCATCCCTCTCCATCCATCCATCAATCCATCTCTCTCCATCCATCCATCCATCCATCCATCCATCTGTCTCCATCCATCCATCTCTCTCCATCCATCCATCCATCTCTCCGGAGATCAGACTGCTAGAAGCTTGTAATCTGTATGCTATTTTGTGTGTTTTACTCCGCTAACTTTCTGTGCTTTTAAATCTTAAGATTACACTCACCCTGCACCGCCGCATCCATTGCCCGCTCCGCGTGCAGACGACTCGAGCGTTGGAGGGAGGGCTTGCCGCCGCTGGGGGTTGAGTGGCTCAATCGCACCTGTGCTGGGACGAGTCCCGCCCATTTGTGTACTTATTCTCCCACCCCCCCCCCAGCTCACCTTAGATTAGATTCAGTGATTCCTCTGAGGCGGAAGCCGGAGGTCAGACTGCTAGAAGCTTGTAATCTGTATGCTATTTTGTGTGTTTTACTCCGCTAACTTTCTGTGCTTTTAAATCTTAAGATTACACTTACCCTGCACCGCCGCATCCATTGCCCGCTCCTCGCGCAGATGACTCGAATCTGATGCGTTGGAGGCAGGGCTTGCCGCCGCTGACGGTTGAGTGGCTCAATCGCACCTGTGCTGGGACGAGTCCCGCCCATTTGTGTACTTATTCTCTCACCCCCCGCTCGCCTTAGATTAGATTCAGTGATTCCTCTGAGGCGGAAGCCGGAGGTCAGACTGCTAGAAGCTTGTAATCTGTATGCTATTTTGTGTGTTTTACTCCGCTAACTTTCTGTGCTTTTAAATCTTAAGATTACACTCACCCTGCACCGCCGCATCCATTGCCCGCTCTTCGCGCAGACGACTCGAATCTGACACGTTGGAGGCAGGGCTTGCCGCCGCTGGGGGTTGAGTGGCTCAATCGCACCTGTGCTGGGACGAGTCCCGCCCATTTGTGTACTTATTCTCCCACCCCCCGCTCGCCTTAGATTAGATTCAGTGATTCCTCTGAGGCGGAAGCCGGAGGTCAGACTGCTAGAAGCTTGTAATCTGTATGCTATTTTGTGTTTTACTCCGCTAACTTTCTGTGCTTTTAAATCTTAAGATTACACTCACCCTGCACCGCCACATCCATTGCCCGCTCCTCGCGCAGATGACTCGAATCTGACGCGTTGGAGGCAGGGCTTGCCGCCGCTGGGGGTTGAGCCTCTCCTATTCCTATTCCTCTCCTATTCCTATTTAACATACGCCACTTCTCGGTCCATCTATCTCTCCATCCATCAATCTCTCTCCATCCATCCATCTCTCTCTCTCCATCCATCCCGCTTTCTCCATCCATCCATCCATCTCTGTCCATCCATCCATCTATCTCTCTCCATCAATCCATCCATCCATCTCTTTCGATCCATTCATCCATCTCTCTCCATCCATCCATCCATCCATCTCTCTCCATCCATCCAATCCTCTCCATCCATCCATCCATCTCCATCCATCCATCCATCTCTCTCCATCCATCCATCCATCCATCCATCCATCTCTCTCCATCCATCCATCCATCTCTCTCTCTCTACATCCATCCATCTCTCTCTCTCCATCCATGCCTCTCTCTCTCTCCATCCAGCTCTCTCTCTCTCTCCATCCATCCATCTCTCTCTCTCTCTCCATCTCTCCCCATCCATCCATCCATCTCTCCATCCATCCATCTATCTCTCTATCCATCCATCTCTCTCCATCCATCCCTCTTTCTCCATCCATCCATCCCTCTCTCCATCCAGCCATCCATCTTTCTCTCTCTCCATCCATCGATCTCTCACCATCTCTCTTCATCCATCCATCCATCTCTCCATCCATCCATCTCTCTCCATCCATCCATCCATTTCCATCCATCCATCCATCCACCCATCCATCTCTGTCCATCCATCCATCTCTCTCCATCCATCCATCCATCTCTCTCCATTCAGCCATCCCTCCCCATCCATCCATCAATCCATCTCTCTCAATCTATCTGTCTCCATCCATCCATCTCTCTCCATCCATCCATCCATCTCTCCGGAGATCAGACTGCTAGAAGCTTGTAATCTGTATGCTATTTTGTGTGTTGTACTCCGCTAACTTTCTGTGCTTTTAAATCTGAAGATTACACTCACCCTGCACCGCCGCATCCATTGCCCGCTCCTCGCGCAGAAGACTCGAATCTGACACGTTGGAGGCAGGGCTTGCCGACGCTGGGGGTTGAGTGGCTCAATCGCACCTGTGCTGGGACGAGTCCCGCCCATTTGTGTACTTATTCTCCCACCCCCCCCGCTCGCCTTAGATTAGATTCAGTGATTCCTCTGAGGCGGAAGCCGGAGGTCAGACTTCTAGAAGCTTGTAATCTGTATGCGATTTTTTGTTTTACTCCGCTAACTTTCTGTGCTTTTAAATCTTAAGATTACACTCACCCTGCACCGCCATATCCATTGCCTGCTCTTCGCGCAGACGACTCGAATCTGACGCGTTGGAGGCAGGGCTTGCCGCCGCTGGGGGTTGAGTGGCTCGATCGCACCTGTGCTGGGATGAGTCCCTCCCTCTCCTATTCCTATTTAACAGACGCC
The DNA here is from genome assembly GCF_964204655.1 of Triturus cristatus. NCBI lineage: Eukaryota > Metazoa > Chordata > Amphibia > Caudata > Salamandridae > Triturus > Triturus cristatus. Next base: position 7,015 of record NW_028188447.1, read on the forward strand.
ACTTCTCGGTCCATCTATCTCTCCATCCATCAATCTCTCTCCATCCATCCATCTCTCTCGCTCCATCCATCCCGCTTTCTCCATCCATCCATCCATCTCTGTCCATCCATCCATCTATCTCTCTCCATCAATCCATCCATCCATCTCTTTTGATCCATTCATCCATCTCTCTCCATCCATCCATCCATCCATCTCTCTCCATTCATCCAATACTCTCCATCCATCCATCCATCTCCATCCATCCATCCATCCATCTCTCTCCATCCATCCATCCATCTCTCTCCATCCATCCATCCATCTCTCTCTCTCTCCATCTCTCCCCATCCATCCATCCATCTCTCCATCCATCCATCTATCTCTCTATCCATCCATCTCTCTCCATCCATCCATTTCTCTCTCTCTCCATCCATCCCTCTTTCTCCATCCATCCATCCATCTCTCTCCATCCATCCATCTTTCTCTCTCTCCATCCATCCATCTCTCACCATCTCTCTCCATCCATCCATCCATCTCTCCATCCATCCATCTCTCTCCATCCATCCATCCATTTCCATCCATCCATCCATCCACCTATCCATCTCTGTCCATCCATCCATCTCTCTCCATCCATCCATCCATCTCTCTCCATCTAGCCATCCCTCTCCATCCATCCATCAATCCATCTCTCTCCATCCATCCATCCATCCATCCATCTATGTCTCCATCCATCCATCCATCTCTCTTTATCCATCCATATCTCTCTCCATCCATCCCTCTTTCTCCATCCATCCATCCATCTCTGTCCATCCATCCATCCATCTCTCTCCATCAATCCATCCATCCATCTCTTTCCGTCCATCCATCCATCCATCTCTCTCTCTCCATCTCTCTCCATCCATCCCTCTCTCTCCATCCATCCATCACTCTCTCTCCATCCATCTCTCTCCATCATTCCATCCATCCATCTCTCTCCATCCATCCATCACTCCATCCATCCATCTCTCTCCATCCATCCATCCATCCATCCATCTCTCTCTCTCCATCCATCCATCCATCTCTCCCCATCCATCCACCCACCTCTCTCTATCCATCCATCCATATCTCTCTCTCCATCCATCCCTCTCTCTCTCCATCCAACTCTCTCTCTCCATCCATCCATCTCTCCATCCATCCATCCATCTCTCTCCATCAATTCATCCATCTCTCTCTCTCTCCATTCATCTCTCTCTCTCCATCCCTCTCTCTCTCTCTCCATCCATCCATCCATCTCTCTCTCTCCATCCATTCATCTCTCTCTCTCCATCTCTCTCCACCCATCCATCTATCCATCTCCCCATCCATCCATCTCTCTCCATCCATCCATCCATCTCTCTCCATCCATCCATCCCTCTCCATCCATCCATCCATCTCTCTCCATCCATCCATCGGTCTCCATCCATCCATCTGTCTACATCCATCCATCCATCCATCCATCTCTCTCCATCCATCCATCCATCTCCATCCATCCATCTCTCTCCATCCATCCATCTCTCTCTCTCCATCCATCCATCTCTCTCCCTCCATCCATCCCTCTCTCTCTCTATCCATCTCTGTCTCTCCATCAATCAATGTCTCTCTCTCTCTCCATCTCTCTCCATCCATCCATCCATCTCTCCATCCATCCATCTATCTCTCCATCCATCAATCTCTCTCCATCCATCCATCTCTCTCTCTCCATCCATCCCTCTTTCTCCATCCATCCATCCATCCATCCATCCATCCATCCATCTCTGTCCATCCATCCATCCATCCATCTCTCTCCATCAATCCATCCATCCATCTCTTTCCGTCCATCCATCCATCTCTCTCTCTCCATCTCTCTCCATCCATCCCTCTCTCTCCATCCATCCATCACTCTCTCTCCATCCATCTCTCTCCATCAATCCATCCATCCATCTCTCTCCATCCATCCATCTCTTCATCCATCTCTCCATCCATCCATTTCTCTCCATCCATCCATCCATCCATCCATCCATCCATCTCTCTCCATCCATCCATCCATCTCACCCCATCCATCCACCCACCTCTCTCTATCCATCCATCCATATCTCTCTCTCCATCCATCCCTCTCTCTCTCCATCCAACTCTCTCTCTCCATCCATCCATCTCTCCATCCATCCATTCATCTCTCCATCAATTCATCCAACTCTCTCTCTCTCCATTCATCTCTCTCTCTCCATCCCTCTCTCTCTCTCTCCATCCATCCATCTCTCTCTCTCCATCCATTCATCTCTCTCTCTCCATCTCTCTCCACCCATCCATCCATCCATCTCCCCATCCATCCATCTCTCTCCGTCCATCTATCCATCTCTCTCCATCCATCCCTCTCCATCCATCCATCCATCTCTCTCCATCCATCCATCGGTCTCCATCCATCCATCTTTCTACATCCATCCATCCATCCATCCATCTCTCTCCATCCATCCATCCATCTCCATCCATCCATCTCTCTCCATCCATCCATCTCTCTCTCTCCATCCATCCATCTCGCTCTCTCCATCCATCCCTCTCTCTCTCTCTATCCATCTCTCTCTCTCCATCCATCAATGTCTCTCTCTCTCTCCATCTCTCTCCATCCATCCATCCATCTCTCCATCCATCCATCTATCTCTCCATCCATCAATCTCTCTCCATCCATCCATCTCTCTCTCTCCATCCATCCCGCTTTCTCCATCCATCCATCCATCTCTGTCCATCCATCCATCTATCTCTCTCCATCAATCCATCCATCCATCTCTTTCGATCCATTCATCCATCTCTCTCCATCCATCCATCCATCCATCCATCTCTCTCCATCCATCCATCCATCCATCCATCTCTCTCCATCCATCCAACCCTCTCCATCCATCCATCCATCTCCATCCATCCATCTCTCTCCATCCATCCATCCATCCATCTCTCTCCATCCATACATCCATCTCTCTCTCTACATCCATCCATCTCTCTCTCTACATCCATGCCTCTCTCTCTCTCTCCATCCAGCTCTCTCTCTCTCTCCATCCATCCATCTCTCTCTCTCTCTCCATCTCTCCCCATCCATCCATCCATCTCTCCATCCATCCATCTATCTCTCTATCCATCCATCTCTCTCCATCCATCCATTTCTCTCTCTCTCCATCCATCCCTCTTTCTCCATCCATCCATCCATCCATCCATCCATCTCTCTCCATCCATCCATCTATCCATTTTTCTCTCTCTCCATCCATCCATCTCTCACCATCTCTCTCCATCCATCCATCCATCTCTCCATCCATCCATCTCTCTCCATCCATCCATCCATTTCCATCCATCCATCCACCCATCCATCTCTGTCCATCCATCCATCTCTCTCCATCCATCCATCCATCTCTCTCCATCCAGCCATCCCTCTCCATCCATCCATCAATCCATCTCTCTCCATCCATCCATCCATCCATCCATCTGTCTCCATCCATCCATCTCTCTCCATCCATCCATCCATCTCTCCGGAGATCAGACTGCTAGAAGCTTGTAATCTGTATGCTATTTTGTGTGTTTTACTCCGCTAACTTTCTGTGCTTTTAAATCTTAAGATTACACTCACCCTGCACCGCCGCATCCATTGCCCGCTCCGCGTGCAGACGACTCGAGCGTTGGAGGGAGGGCTTGCCGCCGCTGGGGGTTGAGTGGCTCAATCGCACCTGTGCTGGGACGAGTCCCGCCCATTTGTGTACTTATTCTCCCACCCCCCCCCCAGCTCACCTTAGATTAGATTCAGTGATTCCTCTGAGGCGGAAGCCGGAGGTCAGACTGCTAGAAGCTTGTAATCTGTATGCTATTTTGTGTGTTTTACTCCGCTAACTTTCTGTGCTTTTAAATCTTAAGATTACACTTACCCTGCACCGCCGCATCCATTGCCCGCTCCTCGCGCAGACGACTCGAATCTGACGCGTTGGAGGCAGGGCTTGCCGCCGCTGACGGTTGAGTGGCTCAATCGCACCTGTGCTGGGACGAGTCCCGCCCATTTGTGTACTTATTCTCTCACCCCCCGCTCGCCTTAGATTAGATTCAGTGATTCCTCTTAGGCGGAAGCCGGAGGTCAGACTGCTAGAAGCTTGTAATCTGTATGCTATTTTGTGTGTTTTACTCCGCTAACTTTCTGTGCTTTTAAATCTTAAGATTACACTCACCCTGCACCGCCGCATCCATTGCCCGCTCTTCGCGCAGATGACTCGAATCTGACACGTTGGAGGCAGGGCTTGCCGCCGCTGGGGGTTGAGTGGCTCAATCGCACCTGTGCTGGGACGAGTCCCGCCCATTTGTGTACTTATTCTCCCACCCCCCGCTCGCCTTAAATTAGATTCAGTGATTCCTCTGAGGCGGAAGCCGGAGGTCAGACTGCTAGAAGCTTGTAATCTGTATGCTATTTTGTGTTTTACTCCGCTAACTTTCTGTGCTTTTAAATCTTAAGATTACACTCACCCTGCACCGCCACATCCATTGCCCGCTCCTCGCGCAGATGACTCGAATCTGACGCGTTGGAGGCAGGGCTTGCCGCCGCTGGGGGTTGAGCCTCTCCTATTCCTATTCCTCTCCTATTCCTATTTAACATACGCCACTTCTCGGTCCATCTATCTCTCCATCCATCAATCTCTCTCCATCCATCCATCTCTCTCTCTCCATCCATCCCGCTTTCTCCATCCATCCATCCATCTCTGTCCATCCATCCATCTATCTCTCTCCATCAATCCATCCATCCATCTCTTTCGATCCATTCATCCATCTCTCTCCATCCATCCATCCATCCATCTCTCTCCATCCATCCAATCCTCTCCATCCATCCATCCATCTCCATCCATCCATCCATCTCTCTCCATCCATCCATCCATCCATCCATCCATCTCTCTCCATCCATCCATCCATCTCTCTCTCTCTACATCCATCCATCTCTCTCTCTCCATCCATGCCTCTCTCTCTCTCCATCCAGCTCTCTCTCTCTCTCCATCCATCCATCTCTCTCTCTCTCTCCATCTCTCCCCATCCATCCATCCATCTCTCCATCCATCCATCTATCTCTCTATCCATCCATCTCTCTCCATCCATCCTTTTGTCTCTCTCTCCATCCATCCCTCTTTCTCCATCCATCCATCCCTCTCTCCATCCATCCATCCATCTTTCTCTCTCTCCATCCATCGATCTCTCACCATCTCTCTTCATCCATCCATCCATCTCTCCATCCATCCATCTCTCTCCATCCATCCATCCATTTCCATCCATCCATCCATCCACCCATCCATCTCTGTCCATCCATCCATCTCTCTCCATCCATCCATCCATCTCTCTCCATCCAGCCATCCCTCCCCATCCATCCATCAATCCATCTCTCTCAATCTATCTGTCTCCATCCATCCATCTCTCTCCATCCATCCATCCATCTCTCCGGAGATCAGACTGCTAGAAGCTTGTAATCTGTATGCTATTTTGTGTGTTGTACTCCGCTAACTTTCTGTGCTTTTAAATCTGAAGATTACACTCACCCTGCACCGCCGCATCCATTGCCCGCTCCTCGCGCAGAAGACTCGAATCTGACACGTTGGAGGCAGGTCTTGCCGACGCTGGGGGTTGAGTGGCTCAATCGCACCTGTGCTGGGACGAGTCCCGCCCATTTGTGTACTTATTCTCCCACCCCCCCGCTCGCCTTAGATTAGATTCAGTGATTCCTCTGAGGCGGAAGCCGGAGGTCAGACTGCTAGAAGCTTGTAATCTGTATGCGATTTTGTGTTTTACTCCGCTAACTTTCTGTGCTTTTAAATCTTAAGATTACACTCACCCTGCACCGCCACATCCATTGCCTGCTCTTCGCGCAGACGACTCGAATCTGACGCGTTGGAGGCAGGGCTTGCCGCCGCTGGGGGTTGAGTGGCTCGATCGCACCTGTGCTGGGATGAGTCCCTCCCTCTCCTATTCCTATTTAACAGACGCCACTTCTCGGTCCATCTATCTCTCCATCCATCAATCTCTCTCCATCCATCCATCTCTCTCGCTCCATCCATCCCGCTTTCTCCATCCATCCATCCATCTCTGTCCATCCATCCATCTATCTCTCTCCATCAATCCATCCATCCATCTCTTTTGATCCATTCATCCATCTCTCTCCATCCATCCATCCATCCATCTCTCTCCATTCATCCAATCCTCTCCATCCATCCATCCATCTCCATCCATCCATCCATCCATCTCTCTCCATCCATCCATCTCTCTCCATCCATCCATCCATCTCTCTCTCTCTCCATCTCTCCCCATCCATCCATCCATCTCTCCATCCATCCATCTATCTCTCTATCCATCCATCTCTCTCCATCCATCCATTTCTCTCTCTCTCCATCCATCCCTCTTTCTCCATCCATCCATCCATCTCTCTCCATCCATCCATCCATCTTTCTCTCTCTCCATCCATCCATCTCTCACCATCTCTCTCCATCCATCCATCCATCTCTCCATCCATCCATCTCTCTCCATCCATCCATCCATTTCCATCCATCCATCCATCCACCTATCCATCTCTGTCCATCCATCCATCTCTCTCCACCCATCCATCCATCTCTCTCCATCCAGCCATCCCTCTCCATCCATCCATCAATCCATCTCTCTCCATCCATCCATCCATCCATCTGTCTCCATCCATCCATCTCTCTCCATCCATCCATCCATCTCTCCGGAGATCAGACTGCTAGAAGCTTGTAATCTGTATGCTATTTTGTGTGTTTTACTCCGCTAACTTTCTGTGCTTTTAAATCTTAAGATTACACTCACCCTGCACCACCACATCCATTGCCCGCTCCTCGCGCAGACGACTCGAATCTGACGCGTTGGAGGCAGGGCTTGCCGCCGCTGGGGGTTGAGTGGCTCAATCGCACCTGTGCTGGGACGAGTCCCGGCCATTTGTGTACTTATTCTCCCACCCCCTCGGTCGCCTTAGATTAGATTCAGTGATTCCTCTGAGGCGGAATGCCGGAGGTCAGACTGCTAGAAGCTTGTAATCTGTATGCTATTTTGTGTGTTGTACTCCGCTAACTTTCTGTGCTTTTAAATCTGAAGATTACACTCACCCTGCACCGCCGCATCCATTGCCCGCTCCTCGCGCAGACGACTCGAATCTGACGCGTTGGAGGCAGGGCTTGCCGCCGCTGGGGGTTGAGTGGCTCAATCGCACCTGTGCTGGGACGAGTCCCGCCCATTTGTGCACTTATTCTCCCACCCCCCCGCTCGCCTTAGATTAGATTCAGTGTTTCCTCTGAGGCGGAAGCCGGAGGTCAGACTGCTAGAAGCTTGTAATCTGTATGCTATTTTGTGTGTTTTACTCCGCTAACTTTCTGTGCTTTTAAATCTTAAGATTACACTCACCCTGCACCACCGCATCCATTGCCCGCTCCTCGCACAGACGACTCGAATCTGACGCGTTGGAGGCAGGGCTTGCCGCCGCTGGGGGTTGAGTGGCTCAATCGCACCTGTGCTGGGACGAGTCCCGCCCATTTGTGTACTTATTCTCCCACCCCCCCGCTCGCCTTAGATTAGATTCAGTGATTCCTCTGAGGCGGAAGCCGGAGGTCAGACTGCTAGAAGCTTGTAATCTGTATGCTATTTTGTGTGTTTTACTCCGCTAACTTTCTGTGCTTTTAAATCTTAAGATTACACTCACCCTGCACCGCCGCATCCATTGCCTGCTCCTCGCGCAGACGACTTGAATCTGACGCGTTGGAGGCAGGGCTTGCCGCCGCTGGGGGTTGAGTGGCTCAATCGCACCTGTGCTGGGACGAGTCCCGCCCATTTGTGTACTTATTCTCCCACCCCCCCGCTCGCCTTAGATTAGATTCAGTGATTCCTCTGAGGCGGAAGCCGGAGGTCAGACTGCTAGAAGCTTGTAATCTGTATGCTATTTTGTGTTTTACTCCGCTAACTTTCTGTGCTTTTAAATCTTAAAATTACACTCACCCTGCACCGCCACATCCATTGCCCGCTCTTCGCGCAGACGACTCGAATCTGACGCGTTGGAGGCAGGGCTTGCCGCCGCTGGGGGTTGAGTGGCTCAATCGCACCTGTGCTGGGATGAGTCCCTCCCTCTCCTATTCCTATTTAACAGACGCCACTTCTCGGTCCATCTATCTCTCCATCCATCAATCTCTCTCCATCCATCCATCTCTCTCGCTCCATCCATCCTGCTTTCTCCATCCATCCATCCATCTCTGTCCATCCATCCATCTATCTCTCTCCATCAATCCATCCATCCATCTCTTTCGATCCATTCATCCATCTCTCTCCATCCATCCATCCATCCATCTCTCTCCATTCATCCAATCCTCTCCATCCATCCATCCATCTCCATCCATCCATCCATCTCTCTCCATCCATCCATCTCTCTCCATCCATCCATCCATCTCTCTCTCTCTCCATCTCTCCCCATCCATCCATCCATCCATCTCTCCATCCATCCATCTATCTCTCTATCCATCCATCTCTCTCCATCCATCCATTTCTCTCTCTCTCCATCCATCCCTCTTTCTCCATCCATCCATCCATCTCTCTCCATCCATCCATCCATCTTTCTCTCTCTCCATCCATCCATCTCTCACCATCTCTCTCCATCCATCCATCCATCTCTCCATTCATCCATCTCTCTCCATCCATCCATCCATTTCCATCCATCCATCCATCCACCCATCCATCTCTGTCCATCCATCCATCTCTCTCCATCCATCCACCCATCTCTCTCCATCCAGCCATCCCTCTCCATCCATCCATCAATCCATCTCTCTCCATCCATCCATCCATCCATCTGTCTCCATCCATCCATCTCTCTCCATCCATCCATCCATCTCTCCGGAGATCAGACTGCTAGAAGCTTGTAATCTGTATGCTATTTTGTGTGTTTTACTCCGCTAACTTTCTGTGCTTTTAAATCTTAAGATTACACTCACCCTGCACCGCCGCATCCATTGCCCGCTCCTCGCGCAGACAACTCGAATCTGACGCGTTGGAGGCAGGGCTTGCCGCCGCTGGGGGTTGAGTGGCTCAATCGCACCTGTGCTGGGACGAGTTCCGCCCATTTGTGTACTTATTCTCCCACCCCCTCGGTCGCCTTAGATTAGATTCAGTGATTCCTCTGAGGCGGAATGCCGGAGGTCAGACTGCTAGAAGCTTGTAATCTGTATGCTATTTTGTGTGTTGTACTCCGCTAACTTTCTGTGCTTTTAAATCTTAAGATTACACTCACCCTGCACCGCCGCATCCATTGCCCGCTCCTCGCGCAGATGACTCGAATCTGACGCGTTGGAGGCAGGGCTTGCCGCCGCTGGGGGTTGAGTGGCTCAATCGCACCTGTGCTGGGACGAGTCCCGCCCATTTGTGCACTTATTCTCCCACCCCCCCCCGCTCGCCTTAGATTAGATTCAGTGTTTCCTCTGAGGCGGAAGCCGGAGGTCAGACTGCTAGAAGCTTGTAATCTGTATGCTATTTTGTGTGTTTTACTCCGCTAACTTTCTGTGCTTTTAAATCTTAAGATTACACTCACCCTGCACCACCGCATCCATTGCCCGCTCCTCGCGCAGACGACTCGAATCTGACGCGTTGGAGGCAGGGCTTGCCGCCGCTGGGGGTTGAGTGGCTCAATCGTACCTGTGCTGGGACGAGTCCCGCCCATTTGTGTACTTATTCTCCCACCCCCCGCTCGCCTTAGATGAGATTCAGTGATTCCTCTGAGGCGGAAGCCGGAGGTCAGACTGCTAGAAGCTTGTAATCTGTATGCTATTTTGTGTTTTACTCCGCTAACTTTCTGTGCTTTTAAATCTTAAGATTACACTCAACCTGCACCGCCACATCCATTGCCCGCTCCTCGTGCAGACGACTCGAATCTGACGCGTTGGAGGCAGGGCTTGCCGCCGCTGGGGGTTGAGTGGCTCAATCGCACCTGTGCTGGGATGAGTCCCTCCCTCTCCTATTCCTATTTAACAGACGCCACTTCTCCGTCGCGCAGCGGGCGAGCGCAGCGGGCACGCCGGCGGCGCGCCAAAGGCAAGCCCGTCTGCGCCCGTCCGGGCCCTGAGGCGCCCGGCGGTCCGACACTCTGCCCATTTTGGGATTCCACCTGGCAGCTTAGTCACCTACTCCTCTGAGGAGCTTCATAGCTTCAACAATACTCCTCCTTCTTGCACACCTCTTGACTGCTCATTCAAAGCATTGCCAAAGTGCTCGCTCTGTAACTTTGCTTTGTCTGGTTACACTGCACCTCTACTGCCATTAATTCCTCGTTACAAGTTCTGGAGCATTAACTGTCGATCTTTGCCCAAAAATAGAGACCACATCTTTGATTTATTGTCTTCCACCCAGCCAGATGCCCTGTTCCTAACGGAAACCTGGCTTCACGCTAGCTCCGGCCCTGACGTAGCTTGCGCCTTGCCACCTGGCTATGTAATAGTCAGGCAAGACAGAGCCACCGGGAAAGGTGGGGGGATTGCGATCATTTTTAAAGACATCCACTCCTGCTCTTTGGATGCTGTTCCCCTTCCAAACTGCGAAGCCGCACTTTTCAAGATAGCAGTTTCCCCTCGACTGACGCTATCAGGCCTACTAATCTACTGCCCCCCTGATAAACCTACACAGTGGCTAACCTCATTTGCTGACTCCGTAGCCCCTCATGCTATGAAGGCAGCAAATTTCACCATCCTTGGAGACTTAAATCTCCATCTAGAGGACCCGCAGAACGGTCTAAGTAGAACATTTCTATCAGATTGCGAGACTATTAACTTATTACTTAGCAACCAAGGCCCTACCCATCAGGCAGGCCACTTACTTGACCCTGTTATCTCCAACATTCCGTTTGATTGTACTTCCCCTGCCCTCCCCCTTGACTGATCTGATCACTATGCCATTTATTTCACTCTGCCTGCTGATCTCACAAAGTGTATGTCTCTTCCCGTCACTAGGAACAGCCACAGAGCCTGGTCTAAGCTGAATATTCCGGCCTTTAACACCTCGCTTATGGCCAGTTGCCCCGATATCAATCTTGGGTGCACCGCTTTAGCTCAAGAAGTATCTCACTGGCTAACTTCTAACATCAATCACCATCTGCCAGCGCGTCTCAGGCCACCAACTCCGCATCTTGTCCCCGCCACTTGGTTTACGGACGACCTGAAAGCATCTAAATGCAAACACTTGGAGGGGTCTTGGCGTAAATCCTATGCCCCGTATGATGAACTAATCTATCGTGCAACACTCAGGCATTACCATCAAGCCTGTCGAAAGGCAAAAGCCCTGTTTGTCTCACAATCCATCGAAAAGGCCATCAATCGGCCGAAAGCCCTCTTCTCCATGGTTAAGAAGTTAGCCGGCTCCAAGACTGGTCCCATTTTACCTGTATTAGGGGTAGTAGAATGTAACGAAATTGCTGACTTTTTCCTTTCCAAAGTTGAAACTATTCATACTGCCTTATCACGAACCTCCCCTTTCCCCCCTCCTGACTCCACTACTTGGGCCCCACTGTGCCCGCCCCCCCAGGAGACACTGATTTCTGAATGGCCCCTGTTAGATCCAGACTCTCTACTTGCCTGTTTAACTAAGGTCAACTCAGGCTCCCCTCTGGACCCAATTCCCATGAACATTTTTCGACAACTTTCCCCTGAGGCTCTACTAATCATCAAAGAGCTCCTCAATTCCTCATTACGAGAATCTATAGTCCCGGAAGAATGGAAAAGAGCTATGGTAGTGCCACTTTTGAAAAAACCCAGTGCAGACCCCAAGACGCTTGCCAACTTTCTGTGAGAAAGTGCCATCTTTCTTGCATGGTATGCCCCCACTTTTTGCTAAATTGCTGAATGTACTTCGATTGAGTGTACCCTGGGTTCCTGCCAATCAGGTGCCCAGGGCCTATGTTCCTTCCTTAAACCACACAAACTCCAAATTGGCAAACCCTAGCCACATGTCAGCCCCTAGTAAATGGTACCCTAGGTACCCAGGGCCTTGTGGCCAGGGAAGGCCTCTAAGGGCTGCAGCACTCATTGTGCCACCCTCAGAGGCCCTGTACCCTTACACACACACTGCCCTTGCAGGCTGAGTGTCTGGGTGCAGGACAAAACAAAGAGTCGACATGGCACACATCACTGTGTACCATGCCCATCACCTACACTGCCAAGGCATATGTCAGCCACCCCTCTAGCTGGGTGCATTACGCCTATGGTGTGGGCACAGGAGCAGGAGCCCCGTGCCCCTACAGTACCCGGGTCCATTCCTGGGCACTGTAAGTGCAGTGCTGTCATTTAAGAGTACATGGTGCTGAGAGCTTGTCAAACACGAGCTCCACAGCACCATATTGGCAACACTGAAGCCTGGGAAGTTTGGTATCAAACTTCTCAGCACATTGAACCCACACTGATGCCAGTGTAGGATTTAATGTACTAAGCACCCCAGAGGGCATCTTAGAGATGCCCCCTTACAGCTAACTTACAATCCACGTCTGCTCTGAGGCTGCCCAGGCTGCCACACAGCAGACACGTTGCTGGACCCCTGGGTGGGAGAGCCCCTGCTCTCCCGGGCCTGCAACAATGCACATCCTGGGTGAGGTGAGAAATCTCCTCCCCCAGGATGAGCAAAGGGAAGCTTCAAAGGCAGGCTGCCATTTGGAGTTTCCCCAGGCCACTGCAACCCCCCACTCTGGCAGGAAGCTTGGCCGGAAACCCCATACAAGGACAGGGGATGTGCCAGCCTGCCCACCCCACCCCTCAGGTGGGGGAGGCGAGGTGAAGCACATCTCCAGGCCCTACCCTATCAGGATTAGGCCACTGCCCCCCTCCCACAGGAGAGAGGCAGGATAGGGGGTGTACCCACCCCAGGACAAGGACCCATTGGTCCCTGGCCTTCACCTACCTGTAACGCCCCTAAATCTAGTATTTAGGGCCACCCTGAACCTTCCTTCCTTAGATTCCAGATAGAAAATTACAAGAAGAGCAAGAAGAACAAAGACCTGCCCTGCAGCTGCTAAAAAGAGAAGATGACACCAACTGCTTAGGCCCCAGCCCTACCGGCCTGTCGACTCTCGAACCTGCACCAGCGCGGCATCTCTCATGGCCAGCAACCTCACCAACCCCAGAGGACCTGGCTACCTTTTGGCTCTAAGCCCCTGGGACTCCCATGAGTAGAGGCTCTACTCAAGAAACCTATTTTTAACCCTGGCAGCAGCCCGGAACCGCGGACCCAACACACTCTGCACCAGCCAAGCCTGGCCAGTGCCGGAGTGGACAAAGACCCTGAGGACGACCCCACGGTGACTGTGACCCCGAGTCCGGCACCCAAGGACCCCCCTCGACATCCCAGAAGAAGCCTGCAGCCTCAGAACCAAGTGCCACCCCAACCGCGATCAACCAGAGGGTAAGATTCCCGACGTCAAAAGGCACCCCTGCACCCGGCGCCTTGCGGCCCCCTGTGCCCAATCCCGGAGTACCCACCTAACCTACAACTACCCAACTTACCTCTCGAAGTGGTGGTGGCACCTGAAACATCCTCGTCCCCGAGCCTGCAGCCTTTTTCCAAACCGGAACATTCCCATTGATTTCCATTGAGCGCCCGAAGGCTCAAAAGCACCCTGCACCTAGCCGCCCGAGTGGCCCTGGCAGTGCCCTCTCTACACTAACCTACTTCCCCACTTGCCCTGAGTAAGTGACCAGGAGCCCAGCTCCCACAGCCGCGTGGCTTGCCAGACAGCAGCCACCAACCAAGGCCCCCCTATCCCTCATAGGATAACATTGGGCCTAACTCTCTCTGCACCCGGCCGTCCTGAAACCGCTGAGGGTGAACCAACTGTACCTACCTGACACTGGGGGACCCCTAAGTCCATGCCCGGAATTTCAACTCTGCCAGTCGAGTACTTACCCTTAAACCGCTAACTTCATTTTCCTCATAGGGTAACATTGACTGGCTTTTTCTTCAAAAATCTTCTAAGTGTGAACTTTTCAAAACTGCAAAAATTCACCAAAAATCAGCCAAGTGACAAAAACGAATTTACTCACCTGCTCCTAGGTGAGCTCCCAGTGCTGGATCTTGGTGCCCAGCCCTGACCCTGAAAAGTGTTCACAACTATACTTACCTCTAACTCATTTTTCTCCCATAGGAAACCATTGTCTGCTTTTCTGTGAAATTTCTTCGAAGTGTCTATTTTTGCAAATTTGAAATATTCTTTTAAAATCGTACCATTTCTGCAAACGAAATTACTTACCCTGTTTTTGATAAGGACCCCAGTCCTGGGTCTAGGTACCCAGTCCTGGATTACTAAAGTAACGATAAAGTACTCTACCTGCAATTTGAATTTCTTGCCATAGAGATCCATTGAATGTTTTCTTTGAAATATTTTCTAAGTGCTAACTTTTGAAATAGCTAAATATTATTTAAAAATCATTACAGTTATTAAGTCGACTTTCATCACTTGATTCTGAATACTGACCCAAGGCTGATTCTAGGAGCCAGACCTGGAATTCCAAAAGTAATCTGAAAAGTAATTTATTACAAATAACCTGAATTTACCTTTGAGCTCAATGCATTGTTATGTTTAGGAAATAGGATTGCTTATTGCAACCAACTGTGACTGTTTACACAAATCTATTGCTTAAGACAAAAGTATTTATATTCAACCTCTCATTCTGAGAAAGTATATTTTTACCCCCTTTGTGGTTCTAAAAATAAAACAAGCCTATATTTTATATATATAAACCATTGGCCTAGAGTTCAGTTATTGAGTGTGTGAAACCATTTGCTGACTGAGTGTGTACAATAAATGCTTTACACTGTCCTCTGGTACTGCCTTACTGCTCGACCAAGCTACCACTTTTGAGAGTAAGGTCGTACCTAACTTTGACCTCTATCAGTCTCTGGGGGACTGTGGACTCTGTACACCCTGTACCTATTAGGGAACAGTATATACAGAGCCACTTTCTCACATTGGTGGATCAGCGGTGGGATACAAACTTGCATTTGTTGGACTACTTGGTTACCATCTGATCACACGACAGAACTCTTAAAAATTGCCTTTAGAATTCTCATTGGTTTTTCCAAAATTACTAAAAGTCTTGCTAGGGCCTTGCTTAAGTCCCATTAGAATTTTAGAAAAATAAAAGTCACTATAGTCAGGGTAGAGGGTTAGAACTGTCAGGTTAGAATGTCTCAAACAAACCCAGCTATTAGTGATAATAATAACATGGACCTGGTGGAGGAGCTCGACCTCACACCTTACTTACAATTGTCTTTCAAGGAATTGAGGTCCTTATGTAAACTCAAAAACTTACAAATGGGTCAGCATCCAACCAAACAAGGGCTCCAGGAGCTCCTGGCTGAGTATGCTAAAGACCACCCATCTGAACATGGTGATGGCCAGTCAGATGAGGAAAGGGAAACAGGGGAGGTGGACAGCAACCTCCCCATACTATTCCCTAGGGAGGAGATGGCACCCATACCCTCCAACTCAAGACATAGCATCTGGGCACCTAGAGACCACACAGGTGGCTCTGGTCCCAGAGACAACACTGGGGGACCCCCCAGTGAAGAGGACAGCCTTGTGAGGCTGGCCAGAAGAATAGATCTAGAGTCCAGACTCCTGGCCCTAGAAAAGGAAAGGAGAGAGATGGGTTTAGCACCCATCAATGGTGGCAGCAATAATAAAAACAAGGATAGGGAGGAAACTTCTGACCCTAAAATCCCCAAAGGGATTGTCCCTAAATTTGAGGGAGGTGATGATATCACCAAATGGTTCACAGCCTTTGAGAGGGCTTGTGATATCAGGAAAGTAAAGAAACCTCTCTGGGGGGCACTCCTGTGGGAACTGTTCTCTGGTAACTGCAGGGACAGGCTTCTGACTCTCTCTGGGCCAGAAGCAGGATCCTATGACCTCATGAAGAAAGCTCTGATTGAGGGATTTGGATTCACCACTGAGGAGTATAGAATTAGATTCAGGGGGGCTCACAAAACCCAGACCCAGTCCTGGATTGATTTTGTAGATTTCTCAGTGAAGACACTGGATGGTTGGTTAGCTGGACATGGTGTGCAGGATTTTACTGGATTGTACAATTTATTCATGAAGGAACATATTTTGAGTAACTGCACAAATGAAAAGTTGCATCAGCATTTGGTAGACCTAGGTCTAATTTCTCCCCAAGAATTGGGAAAGAAGGCGGACCACTGGGTCAAGACTAGGGTGACCAAGACAACCACTGGGGGTGACCAAAAGAAGGTGGTCACAAAACCTCCCCAGGGGAAAGGTGGTGAGAATCCCCAAGATAAAAAGTCTGAGTCTTCCAAAGGGCCCCAAAAACCTGTTCAGGTGGGTGGGACCCAAACTACTCCCTATGTGCCCCAACCATATAGGGGGAAGAACTTTGATCCCTTAAAGGCCTGGTGTAATACCTGTAAGAAGCAGGGACACCTAACTGTAACTTGCCCCCAAAACAAAGCCCCTAAGGCACCCAGTACAGCCACTCCTGGGGCAGAAAGTATACAAATGGGATCAGAGGGGTACCCTGAGCAAATCTGGGAACACACTGAAGCAAATTTAGTCTCCTTGGGAGAAGTGGAGTTTGCCACTGTGGCTGTGTGGCCCCCCAACTTAAAGAAATACTTACAGTACCCCTGGGTAAATGGAACTAGGGTAGAAGCTCTGAGGGATACAGGTGCCAGTGTCACTATGGTGAAAGACACACTGGTTTCCCCTGAGCAATACTTGATTGGGAAGTCTTACCCAGTCACCAACGCTGACAGTGTCACCACTAGTCATCCCATGGCCATGGTAACATTAGGCTGGGGGGGGGGGTTACTGGCCTGAAACAGGTAGTGGTCTCTCCAAAGTTGCCAGCTGCATGTCTGCTTGGAAATGATCTGGAAACCTCAGCCTGGGCTGAGGTTGAGTTAAAGGCCCATGCAGCCATGCTGGGCATCCCTGAATTGGTGTGTGTGCAAACCAGAGCACAGAGCAAGAGGAAGGGTGAAAAAGTAGGTTTGGAGCCTGGAATAATGGCCCAACCAACCAAGAGGAAGGGCAAGAAGACTGGGGGACCAGCTTCTGTACAGCCAAACACTCAGAACCCCTCTCCCCCTGGAGAGGATGTAGATACCCCTGAGGGAACTGAGTCCATGGAGCTTGACCCTTACCAGGTTGAACTCTTGGGCCCAGGGGGACCCTCTAGGGAAGAGCTGTGCCAGGGTCAGCGAGACTGTCCCACTCTTGAAAGCCTGAGACAACAAGCTGCTTCAGAAGCCAGGGGAGATGTCAGTGGTACCCACAGAGCTTATTGGGAAGAGGGATTACTGTATGTTGAGGCAAGAGACCCCACTCCTGGAGCCACCAGGAGGGTGGTAGTGCCACAGAAGTACAGGGAGTTCCTCCTAACTTTGGCTCATGACATCCCCCTAGCTGGACATCTGGGGCAATCCAAAACTTGGGAAAGGTTAGTGAGTCACTTTTACTGGCCCCAGATGCACCAAAAGGTGAAGGAGTTTGTCAGCTCCTGTGTTACCTGTCAGGCCAGTGGCAAGACAGGTGGCCACCCAAAGGCCCCCCTCATTCCACTACCAGTGGTGGGGGTCCCCTTTGAAAGGGTAGGTGTGGACATTGTGGGTCCACTTGAACCTCCCACAGCCTCAGGGAACAAATTCATTCTAGTAGTAGTGGATCATGCTACTAGGTACCCTGAAGCAATTCCACTTAGGACTACTACAGCTCCTGCAGTAGCCAAGGCCCTCCTGGGTGTCTTCACCAGGGTGGGTTTTCCTAAGGAGGTGGTTTCAGACAGAGGTTCCAACTTCATGTCTGCTTACCTAACACACATGTGGAAAGAGTGTGGAGTGCAGTACAAGTTTACTACACCCTACCACCCACACACCAATGGTCTTGTTGAGAGGTTCAACAAGACATTGAAAGGTATGATCATGGGGCTCCCTGAGAAACTCAAAAGGAGGTGGGATGTCCTGTTACCATGCTTGCTTTTCGCTTACAGGGAAGTGCCACAGAAGGGAGTAGGTTTCTCACCCTTTGAACTTCTGTTTGGTCATCCTGTAAGGGGACCACTGTGTCTTGTAAAGGAGGGCTGGGAGAGGCCTCTTCAAGAACCCAAACAGGACATAGTGGACTATGTGCTTGGCCTAAGGTCCAGAATGGCTGAGTATATGGAAAAGGCATCCAAGAACCTTGAGGCCAGCCAGGAGCTCCAGAAGTACTGGTATGACCAAAAAGCTGCACTGGTTGAATTTCAACCAGGGCAACAGGTGTGGGTTTTGGAGCCAGTGGCACCAAGGGCTCTCTAAGACAAATGGAGTGGCCCTTACCCTATCCTAGAGAGAAAGAGTGAGGTCACCTATCTAGTTGACCTGGGCTCTAGCAGGACACCCAAAAGGGTCATCCATGTGAACCACCTTAAACCCTACAATGATAGGGCTGACATCACCATGCTGATGGTGACTGATGAAGAACAGGAAGCAGAGAGTGAGCCACTCCCTGACCTCCTATCCTACAGCCCAAAAGATGGGTCAGTAGATGGTGTGATTTTTTCAGACACCCTCTCTGCCCAACAGCAGACTGACTGCAAGCAAGTCTTGCAACAATATGCTAGCCTCTTTTCCCTGACCCCTGGTCTGACAACCTGATGTACCCATGATGTGGACACTGGTGACAGTGCACCTGTCAAGAACAAAATCTATTGACAGTCAGATCAAGTCAAGGAAAGCATCAAAGCTGAGGTCAGCAAGATGCTGGAGTTAGGGGTCATTGAGCCTTCAGAGAGCCCCTGGGCTAGCCCAGTGGTTCTGGTCCCCAAACCTCATCAACAGGGTGAAAAGAGAGAGATGAGGTTCTGTGTGGACTATAGAGGGCTCAACTCTGTCACCAAGACAGATACTCACCCTATCCCAAGAGCAGATGAACTGATAGACAAATTGGGGGCTGACAAATTTCTCAGTACCTTTGACTTAACTGCAGGGTACTGGCAGATTGGCATGGCCCCAGGAGCAAAAGAAAAGACAGCATTCTCCACCCCTGATGGGCATTATCAGTTTACTGTGATGCCCTTTGGGTTAAAGAATGCCCCTGCCACCTTCCAGAGGTTGGTGAACCATGTCCTGGCTGGGTTGGAGTCCTTTAGTGCAGCTTATCTTGATGATATTGCTGTCTTTAGCTCCACCTGGCAGGATCACCTGATCCACCTTGGGAAGGTTTTAGAGGCTCTGCAGAGTGCAGGTCTCACTATCAAGGCATCCAAATGCCAGATAGGGCAGGGCACTGTGGTGTACTTGGGCCACCTTGTAGGTGGAGGCCAGGTACAGCCCTTACAACCCAAAATCCAGGCCATCATGGACTGGATAGCTCCAACAACCCAGACCCAAGTCAGGGCATTCCTTGGCTTGACTGGGTACTGCAGGAGGTTTGTGAAGGGGTATGGGTCCATTGTGACCCCCCTCACAGAACTCACCTCCAAGAAAATGCCCAAGAAAGTTAACTGGACAGTTAGTTGGCAAAAGGCTTTTGACACCCTAAAAGAAGCAATGTGCTCAGCACCAATTCTAAAAGCTCCAGATTATGCCAAGCAGTTCATAGTGCAGACTGATGCCTCTGAGCTAGGGATAGGAGCGGTCCTATTCCAGACCAATGATGAAGGCCAAGACCAACCTGTTGCTTTTATAAGCAGAAGACTACTCCCTAGAGAGCAGCGTTGGAGTGCCATTGAGAGGGAGGCCTTTGCTGTGGTTTGGTCCCTGAAGAAGCTGAGGCCATACTTGTTTGGCACTCACTTCCTAGTTCAAACTGACCACAGACCTCTCAGATGGCTAATGCAGATGAAAGGGGAAAATCCAAAACTACTGAGGTGGTCCATCTCCCTACAGGGAATGGACTTTGAAGTGGAACACAGACCAGGGACTGCCCATGCCAATGCAGATGGACTTTCCAGGTTCTTCCACTTAGACAATGAAGACTCCATAGGACAAGGTTAGTCTCATCACCTTTCGTTTGGGGGTGGGGGGTTGTGTGAGAAAGTGCCATCTTTCTTGCATGGTATGCCCCCACTTTTTGCTAAATTGCTGAATGTACTTCGATTGAGTGTACCCTGGGTTCCTGCCAATCAGGTGCCCAGGGCCTATGTTCCTTCCTTAAACCACACAAACTCCAAATTGGCAAACCCTAGCCACATGTCAGCCCCTAGTAAATGGTACCCTAGGTACCCAGGGCCTTGTGGCCAGGGAAGGCCTCTAAGGGCTGCAGCACTCATTGTGCCACCCTCAGAGGCCCTGTACCCTTACACACACACTGCCCTTGCAGGCTGAGTGTCTGGGTGCAGGACAAAACAAAGAGTCGACATGGCACACATCATTGTGTACCATGCCCATCACCTACACTGCCAAGGCATATGTCAGCCACCCCTCTAGCTGGGTGCATTACGCCTATGGTGTGGGCACAGGAGCAGGAGCCCTTTGCCCCTACAGTACCCGGGTCCATTCCTGGGCACTGTAAGTGCAGTGCTGTCATTTAAGAGTACATGGTGCTGAGAGCTTGTCAAACACGAGCTCCACAGCACCATATTGGCAACACTGAAGCCTGGGAAGTTTGGTATCAAACTTCTCAGCACATTGAACCCACACTGATGCCAGTGTAGGATTTAATGTACTAAGCACCCCAGAGGGCATCTTAGAGATGCCCCCTTACAGCTAACTTACAATCCACGTCTGCACTGAGGCTGCCCAGGCTGCCACACAGCAGACACGTTGCTGGACCCCTGGGTGGGAGAGCCCCTGCTCTCCCGGGCCTGCAACAATGCACATCCTGGGTGAGGTGAGAAATCCCCTCCCCCAGGATGAGCAAAGGGAAGCTTCAAAGGCAGGCCGCAATTTGGAGTTTCCCCAGGCCACTGCAACCCCCCACTCTGGCGGGAAGCTTGGCCGGAAACCCCATACAAGGACAGGGGATGTGCCAGCCTGCCCACCCCACCCCTCAGGTGGGGGAGGCGAGGTGAAGCACATCTCCGGGCTCTCGCCATCTTGAAGATGGGAGGCCCTACCCTATCAGGATTAGGCTACTGCCCCCCTCCCACAGGAGAGAGGCAGGATAGGGGGTGTACCCACCCCAGGACAAGGACCCATTGGTCCCTGGCCTTCACCTACCTGTAACGCCCCTAAATCTAGTATTTAGGGGCACCCTGAACCTTCCTTCCTTAGATTCCAGATAGAAAATTACAAGAAGAGCAAGAAGAACAAAGACCTGCCCTGCAGCTGTTAAAAAGAGAAGAAGACACCAACTGCTTAGGCCCCAGCCCTACCGGCCTGTCGACTCTCGAACCTGCACCAGCGCGGCATCTCTCGTGGCCAGCAACCTCACCAACCCCAGAGGAACTGGCTACCTTTTGGCTCTAAGCCCCTGGGACTCCCATGAGTAGAGGCTCTACTCAAGAAACCTATTTTTAACCCCTGGCAGCAGCCCGGAACCGCAGACCCAACACACTCTGCACCAGCCAAGCCTGGCCAGTGCCGGAGTGGACAAAGACCCTGAGGACGACCCCACGGCGACTGTGACCCCGAGTCTGGCACCCAAGGATCCCCCTCGACATCCCGGAAGAAGCCTGCAGCCTCAGAACCAAGTGCCACCCCAACCGCGATCAACCGGAGGGTAAGATTCCCGACGTCAAAAGGCACCCCTGCACCCGGTGCCCTGCGGCCCCCTGTGCCCAATCCCGGGGTACCCACCTAACCTACAACTACCCAACTTACCTCTCGAATTGGTGGTGGCACCTGAAACATCCTCGTCCCCGAGCCTGCAGCCTTTTTCCAAACCGGAACATTCCCATTGATTTCCATTGAGCGCCCGAAGGCTCAAAAGCACCCTGCACCCAGCCGCCCGAGTGGCCCTGGCAGTGCCCTCTCTACACTAACCTACTTCCCCACTTGCCCTGAGTAAGTGACCAGGAGCCCAGCTCCCACAGCCGCGTGGCTTGCCAGACAGCAGCCACCAACCAAGGCCCCCCTATCCCTCATAGGATAACATTGGGCCTAACTCTCTCTGCACCCGGCCGTCCTGAAACCGCTGAGGGTGAACCAACTGTACCTACCTGACACTGGGGGACCCCTGAGTCCATGCCCGGAATTTCAACTCTGCCAGTCGAGTACTTACCCTTAAACCGCTAACTTCATTTTCCTCATAGGGTAACATTGACTGGCTTTTTCTTCAAAAATCTTCTAAGTGTGAACTTTTCAAAACTGCAAAAATTCACCAAAAATCAGCCAAGTGACAAAAACGAATTTACTCACCTGCTCCTAGGTGAGCTCCCAGTGCTGGATCTTGGTGCCCAGCCCTGACCCTGAAAAGTGTTCACAACTATACTTACCTCTAACTCATTTTTCTCCCATAGGAAACCATTGTCTGCTTTTCTGTGAAATTTCTTCGAAGTGTCTATTTTTGCAAATTTGAAATATTCTTTTAAAATCGTACCATTTCTGCAAACGAAATTACTTACCTGTTTTTGATAAGGACCCCAGTCCTGGGTCTAGGTACCCAGTCCTGGATTACTAAAGTAACGATAAAGTACTCTACCTGCAATTTGAATTTCTTGCCATAGAGATCCATTGAATGTTTTCTTTGAAATATTTTCTAAGTGCTAACTTTTGAAATAGCTAAATATTATTTAAAAATCATTACAGTTATTAAGTCGACTTTCATCACTTGATTCTGAATACTGACCCAAGGCTGATTCTAGGAGCCAGACCTGGAATTCCAAAAGTAATCTGAAAAGTAATTTATTACAAATAACCTGAATTTACCATTGAGCTCAATGCATTGTTATGTTTAGGAAATAGGATTGTTTATTGCAACCAACTGTGACTGTTTACACAAATCTATTGCTTAAGACAAAAGTATTTATATTCAACCTCTCATTCTGAGAAAGTATATTTTTACCCCCTTTGTGGTTCTAAAAATAAAACAAGCCTATATTTTATATATATAAACCATTGGCCTAGAGTTCAGTTATTGAGTGTGTGAAACCATTTGCTGACTGAGTGTGTATAATAAATGCTTTACACTGTCCTCTGGTACTGCCTTACTGCTCGACCAAGCTACCACTTTTGAGAGTAAGGTCATACCTAACTTTGACCTCTATCAGCCTCTGGGGGACTGTGGACTCTGTACACCCTGTACCTATTAGGGAACAGTATATACAGAGCCACTTTCTCACACTTTCGGCCTATCTCTCTACTGCCTATGTTCTCAAAAATCTTGGAGAGACACATCAATTTACATCTTACATCTCATGTTGAGACCATAGGTTTTCTACATCCATCCCAATCGGGTTTCCGTTCCCATTTTTCTACCGAAACAACCCTTTTGGGGGTCACAGAGAACCTTCGCTCTCGTCTCGACCATGGCGAGACAGCGGCGCTTATTGTTTTAGATCTAAGCGCCGCATTCGATATGGTCTCACACTCCATTCTTCTGAGAGCCCTGAGAACGGCCGGTGTGATTGGCCCTGCTCTTGCTTGGTTGGCCTCTTTCCTAGATCATCGCACCTTTCAGGTTGTCTCCTCCGGCTCTTCTTCTTCTGTTCGCTCATGGGCGCATGGTGTTCCGCAGGGGTCTTCACTGAGCCCTATGCTCTTTAATATCTACGTGAGACCCCTAGCTACCATCATGGAAGACCTTGGTCTCTCCTTCTACTCATATGCCGATGACACTCAGATCCTCTTCTCCCTTTCTTCTGCTGCAGCTAATACTCCATCTGCTCTTAAACTTGGACTTAGCCGAGTGGCAGAGTGGATGCAGGCGAGCCTCTTGAAACTGAACGGTGATAAGACAGAGGTGCTTATTCTGGGCAAGCAGAAGCACCTCTGGGGCCCTGCACATTGGCCAGCAGAAATGGGACCACTACCCCTTCCAGTGTCATGGATGAATCGCTCTCCATGCGAAATCAGGTGGCCAAGGTAGCAGCCACGTGTTTTTCCATCCTGGGGTGGCTCCGCAAAATTCTGTGGATGCTCCCGGTATGGACAAGACGCCAGGTGGTCCAGGCTTTAGTCACCTCTTGCCTGGACTACGGCAACGTGCTCTACCTAGGTGCTACACAGGAGCTTCAGAGGAGACTTCTGTAAGGTCCCGTGGAGATCTTCAATCTCTCCCTTTCTTAGAGACCTTCACTGGCTCCGCATTACAAACCGTGTCAAATTCAAGGCCCTTTGTTTCCTACATAAAATCAAGCTAGGGTCGGCTCCAGGCTATCTTAAGTAGGGGTGGGCGGAAAATTCCGTTCCGCCAGCGTAGAATAAAAAAGCAAGCCACCCCGGCTCACGGGCCCGGTCCTTGCTTCTGAAAGCAGCCAGGCCGGGGAGAACCTCCCTGGGCCCCGGTGGACCCCTGTCTCCAGCGCCCGGACCCTCGGCTGGCTTGCAGGACGGGGGGCTCCCGCACCCTGGGCCCTGCCGGACGGAGCACGAGCCCCGGGCCCGGTCCCAGCTTCAGACCCCTAGCCAGGCTGGGGAGAGCCTCCCCGGGCCCCGGTGGACACCCTTCCCCAGCGCACGGACCCTCAGCTGGCTTGCGGGACAGGGGGCTCCTGCACCCCGGGACGGAGCCGCACCCTGGGACGGAGCTCCAGCACCGGGCCCAGCTTCCGAACCCTAGCCAGGCCAGGAAGAGCCTCCCCGGGCCCCGGTGGACCCCCTTCCCCAGCGCCCGTACCATCGGCTGGCTTGCAGGACCGGGGGGCTCCCGCACTCTGGGACGGAGCCGCACCCTGGGACGGAGCTCCAGCACCGGGCCCAGCTTCCGGACCCTAGCCAGGCCGGGGAGAGCCTCCCCGGGCCCCGGTGGACACCCGTCCCCAGCGCACGGACCCTCAGCTGGCTTGCGGGACAGGGGGCTCCCGCACCCCGGGACGGAGCCGCACCCTGGGACGGAGCTCCAGCACCTTGAAAGCCTGAGACAACAAGCTGCTTCAGAAGCCAGGGGAGATGTCAGTGGTACCCACAGAGCTTATTGGGAAGAGGGATTACTGTATGCTGAGGCAAGAGACCCCACTCCTGGAGCCACCAGGAGGGTGGTAGTGCCACAGAAGTACAGGGAGTTCCTCCTAACTTTGGCTCATGACATCCCCCTAGCTGGACATCTGGGGCAATCCAAAACTTGGGAAAGGTTAGTGAGTCACTTTTACTGGCCCCAGATGCACCAAAAGGTGAAGGAGTTTGTCAGCTCCTGTGTTACCTGTCAGGCCAGTGGCAAGACAGGTGGCCACCCAAAGGCCCCCCTCATTCCACTACCAGTGGTGGGGGTCCCCTTTGAAAGGGTAGGTGTGGACATTGTGGGTCCACTTGAACCTCCCACAGCCTCAGGGAACAAATTCATTCTAGTAGTAGTGGATCATGCTACTAGGTACCCTGAAGCAATTCCACTTAGGACTACTAAGCCCAGTGGTTCTGGTCCCCAAACCTCATCAACAGGGTGAAAAGAGAGAGATGAGGTTCTGTGTGGACTATAGAGGGCTCAACTCTGTCACCAAGACAGATACTCACCCTATCCCAAGAGCAGATGAACTGATAGACAAATTGGGGGCTGACAAATTTCTCAGTACCTTTGACTTAACTGCAGGGTACTGGCAGATTGGCATGGCCCCAGGAGCAAAAGAAAAGACAGCATTCTCCACCCCTGATGGGCATTATCAGTTTACTGTGATGCCCTTTGGGTTAAAGAATGCCCCTGCCACCTTCCAGAGGTTGGTGAACCATGTCCTGGCTGGGTTGGAGTCCTTTAGTGCAGCTTATCTTGATGATATTGCTGTCTTTAGCTCCACCTGGCAGGATCACCTGATCCACCTTGGGAAGGTTTTAGAGGCTCTGCAGAGTGCAGGTCTCACTATCAAGGCATCCAAATGCCAGATAGGGCAGGGCACTGTGGTGTACTTGGGCCACCTTGTAGGTGGAGGCCAGGTACAGCCCTTACAACCCAAAATCCAGGCCATCATGGACTGGATAGCTCCAACAACCCAGACCCAAGTCAGGGCATTCCTTGGCTTGACTGGGTACTACAGGAGGTTTGTGAAGGGGTATGGGTCCATTGTGACCCCCCTCACAGAACTCACCTCCAAGAAAATGCCCAAGAAAGTTAACTGGACAGTTAGTTGGCAAAAGGCTTTTGACACCCTAAAAGAAGCAATGTGCTCAGCACCAATTCTAAAAGCTCCAGATTATGCCAAGCAGTTCATAGTGCAGACTGATGCCTCTGAGCTAGGGATAGGAGCGGTCCTATTCCAGACCAATGATGAAGGCCAAGACCAACCTGTTGCTTTTATAAGCAGAAGACTACTCCCTAGAGAGCAGCGTAGGAGTGCCATTGAGAGGGAGGCCTTTGCTGTGGTTTGGTCCCTGAAGAAGCTGAGGCCATACTTGTTTGGCACTCACTTCCTAGTTCAAACTGACCACAGACCTCTCAGATGGCTAATGCAGATGAAAGGGGAAAATCCAAAACTACTGAGGTGGTCCATCTCCCTACAGGGAATGGACTTTGAAGTGGAACACAGACCAGGGACTGCCCATGCCAATGCAGATGGACTTTCCAGGTTCTTCCACTTAGACAATGAAGACTCCATAGGACAAGGTTAGTCTCATCACCTTTCGTTTGGGGGGGGGGGGTTGTGTGAGAAAGTGCCATCTTTCTTGCATGGTATGCCCCCACTTTTTGCTAAATTGCTGAATGTACTTCGATTGAGTGTACCCTGGGTTCCTGCCAATCAGGTGCCCAGGGCCTATGTTCCTTCCTTAAACCACACAAACTCCAAATTGGCAAACCCTAGCCACATGTCAGCACCTAGTAAATGGTACCCTAGGTACCCAGGGCCTTGTGGCCAGGGAAGGCCTCTAAGGGCTGCAGCACTCATTGTGCCACCCTCAGAGGCCCTGTACCCTTACACACACACTGCCCTTGCAGGCTGAGTGTCTGGGTGCAGGACAAAACAAAGAGTCGACATGGCACACATCATTGTGTACCATGCCCATCACCTACACTGCCAAGGCATATGTCAGCCACCCCTCTAGCTGGGTGCATTACGCCTATGGTGTGGGCACAGGAGCAGGAGCCCTTTGCCCCTACAGTACCCGGGTCCATTCCTGGGCACTGTAAGTGCAGTGCTGTCATTTAAGAGTACATGGTGCTGAGAGCTTGTCAAACACGAGCTCCACAGCACCATATTGGCAACACTGAAGCCTGGGAAGTTTGGTATCAAACTTCTCAGCACATTGAACCCACACTGATGCCAGTGTAGGATTTAATGTACTAAGCACCCCAGAGGGCATCTTAGAGATGCCCCCTTACAGCTAACTTACAATCCACGTCTGCACTGAGGCTGCCCAGGCTGCCACACAGCAGACACGTTGCTGGACCCCTGGGTGGGAGAGCCCCTGCTCTCCCGGGCCTGCAACAATGCACATCCTGGGTGAGGTGAGAAATCCCCTTCCCTCAGGA
Organism: Triturus cristatus; assembly: GCF_964204655.1. NCBI lineage: Eukaryota > Metazoa > Chordata > Amphibia > Caudata > Salamandridae > Triturus > Triturus cristatus. The sequence continues at coordinate 34,499 of NW_028188447.1, forward strand.
TGAGCAAAGGGAAGCTTCAAAGGCAGGCCGCAATTTGGAGTTTCCCCAGGCCACTGCAACCCCCCACTCTGGCGGGAAGCTTGGCCGGAAACCCCATACAAGGACAGGGGATGTGCCAGCCTGCCCACCCCACCCCTCAGGTGGGGGAGGCGAGGTGAAGCACATCTCCGGGCTCTCGCCATCTTGAAGATGGGAGGCCCTACCCTATCAGGATTAGGCTACTGCCCCCCTCCCACAGGAGAGAGGCAGGATAGGGGGTGTACCCACCCCAGGACAAGGACCCATTGGTCCCTGGCCTTCACCTACCTGTAACGCCCCTAAATCTAGTATTTAGGGGCACCCTGAACCTTCCTTCCTTAGATTCCAGATAGAAAATTACAAGAAGAGCAAGAAGAACAAAGACCTGCCCTGCAGCTGTTAAAAAGAGAAGAAGACACCAACTGCTTAGGCCCCAGCCCTACCGGCCTGTCGACTCTCGAACCTGCACCAGCGCGGCATCTCTCGTGGCCAGCAACCTCACCAACCCCAGAGGAACTGGCTACCTTTTGGCTCTAAGCCCCTGGGACTCCCATGAGTAGAGGCTCTACTCAAGAAACCTATTTTTAACCCCTGGCAGCAGCCCGGAACCGCGGACCCAACACACTCTGCACCAGCCAAGCCTGGCCAGTGCCGGAGTGGACAAAGACCCTGAGGACGACCCCACGGCGACTGTGACCCCGAGTCTGGCACCCAAGGATCCCCCTCGACATCCCGGAAGAAGCCTGCAGCCTCAGAACCAAGTGCCACCCCAACCGCGATCAACCAGAGGGTAAGATTCCCGACGTCAAAAGGCACCCCTGCACCCGGTGCCCTGCGGCCCCCTGTGCCCAATCCCGGGGTACCCACCTAACCTACAACTACCCAACTTACCTCTCGAATTGGTGGTGGCACCTGAAACATCCTCGTCCCCGAGCCTGCAGCCTTTTTCCAAACCGGAACATTCCCATTGATTTCCATTGAGCGCCCGAAGGCTCAAAAGCACCCTGCACCCAGCCGCCCGAGTGGCCCTGGCAGTGCCCTCTCTACACTAACCTACTTCCCCACTTGCCCTGAGTAAGTGACCAGGAGCCCAGCTCCCACAGCCGCGTGGCTTGCCAGACAGCAGCCACCAACCAAGGCCCCCCTATCCCTCATAGGATAACATTGGGCCTAACTCTCTCTGCACCCGGCCGTCCTGAAACCGCTGAGGGTGAACCAACTGTACCTACCTGACACTGGGGGACCCCTGAGTCCATGCCCGGAATTTCAACTCTGCCAGTCGAGTACTTACCCTTAAACCGCTAACTTCATTTTCCTCATAGGGTAACATTGACTGGCTTTTTCTTCAAAAATCTTCTAAGTGTGAACTTTTCAAAACTGCAAAAATTCACCAAAAATCAGCCAAGTGACAAAAACGAATTTACTCACCTGCTCCTAGGTGAGCTCCCAGTGCTGGATCTTGGTGCCCAGCCCTGACCCTGAAAAGTGTTCACAACTATACTTACCTCTAACTCATTTTTCTCCCATAGGAAACCATTGTCTGCTTTTCTGTGAAATTTCTTCGAAGTGTCTATTTTTGCAAATTTGAAATATTCTTTTAAAATCGTACCATTTCTGCAAACGAAATTACTTACCTGTTTTTGATAAGGACCCCAGTCCTGGGTCTAGGTACCCAGTCCTGGATTACTAAAGTAACGATAAAGTACTCTACCTGCAATTTGAATTTCTTGCCATAGAGATCCATTGAATGTTTTCTTTGAAATATTTTCTAAGTGCTAACTTTTGAAATAGCTAAATATTATTTAAAAATCATTACAGTTATTAAGTCGACTTTCATCACTTGATTCTGAATACTGACCCAAGGCTGATTCTAGGAGCCAGACCTGGAATTCCAAAAGTAATCTGAAAAGTAATTTATTACAAATAACCTGAATTTACCATTGAGCTCAATGCATTGTTATGTTTAGGAAATAGGATTGTTTATTGCAACCAACTGTGACTGTTTACACAAATCTATTGCTTAAGACAAAAGTATTTATATTCAACCTCTCATTCTGAGAAAGTATATTTTTACCCCCTTTGTGGTTCTAAAAATAAAACAAGCCTATATTTTATATATATAAACCATTGGCCTAGAGTTCAGTTATTGAGTGTGTGAAACCATTTGCTGACTGAGTGTGTATAATAAATGCTTTACACTGTCCTCTGGTACTGCCTTACTGCTCGACCAAGCTACCACTTTTGAGAGTAAGGTCATACCTAACTTTGACCTCTATCAGCCTCTGGGGGACTGTGGACTCTGTACACCCTGTACCTATTAGGGAACAGTATATACAGAGCCACTTTCTCACACTTTCGGCCTATCTCTCTACTGCCTATGTTCTCAAAAATCTTGGAGAGACACATCAATTTACATCTTACATCTCATGTTGAGACCATAGGTTTTCTACATCCATCCCAATCGGGTTTCCGTTCCCATTTTTCTACCGAAACAACCCTTTTGGGGGTCACAGAGAACCTTCGCTCTCGTCTCGACCATGGCGAGACAGCGGCGCTTATTGTTTTAGATCTAAGCGCCGCATTCGATACGGTCTCACACTCCATTCTTCTGAGAGCCCTGAGAACGGCCGGTGTGATTGGCCCTGCTCTTGCTTGGTTGGCCTCTTTCCTAGATCATCGCACCTTTCAGGTTGTCTCCTCCGGCTCTTCTTCTTCTGTTCGCTCATGGGCGCATGGTGTTCCGCAGGGGTCGTCACTGAGCCCTATGCTCTTTAATATCTACGTGAGACCCCTAGCTACCATCATGGAAGACCTTGGTCTCTCCTTCTACTCATATGCCGATGACACTCAGATCCTCTTCTCCCTTTCTTCTGCTGCAGCTAATACTCCATCTGCTCTTAAACTTGGACTTAGCCGAGTGGCAGAGTGGATGCAGGCGAGCCTCTTGAAACTGAACGGTGATAAGACAGAGGTGCTTATTCTGG
>NW_028188447.1:47500-52500 GCF_964204655.1 Triturus cristatus
CCCTAAACGGACCAAGAGTGCCCAATCGATCAGAGTACGGCCGGGGCATCCCCTCTGCAGGCCGCCCTGCGCGGGGAGGGGGATGGCGGCTTCACGTCCCTGCCTGCTCCCAGGGCGAGCGGGCTCAAAGGGAGGGCCCATCAACAGGGGCCGGGAGGCAGGGGCGCACCCGGCCACCCCCAGGGGCCCCCACGGCGGGCGGGCCCGGGCGCTGCCTTCTCCGTCTCGGGATCGCCAGACCTCCCGGAGGTCTGACCCAGCAAATCCGGCGGAAAAAGGACCATCGGGAAGGGGCGGAGAGGCAGGAGCGTACCCGGGCCCCTGGGGGCCCCGGCGGGTGGGCCCCGGATCTGCCTTCCCCCGTCTCGGGATCACCAGACCTCACGGAGCTCTGACCCAGCAAACTCAGAGAAAAAGGACCATCGGGAAGGGGGCTGAGAGGCAGGTGTGTGTACCCGGGCCCCTGGGGGCCCCGCTTCGGTCAGGCCCGGGTGCTGCCTTCCCCTGTCTCGGGATCCACGGACCTCATGGGGCTCTGACCCAGAAAACTCGGAGAGAAAGGACCATCTGGAAGGAGCTGAGAGGCAGGAGCGTACCCGGGCCCCTGGGGGCCCCGGCGGGCGGACCCCGGGTCTGCCTTCCCCCGTCTCGGGATCGCCGGACCTCACGGAGCACTGACCCAGCAAACTCGGAGAAAAAGGACCATCGGGAAGGGAGCTGAGAGGCAGGTGTGCGTACCCAGGCCCCTGGGGGCCACTGGGAGCCCCGGCGGGCGGGCCCGGGTGCTGCCTTCACCGTCTCGCGATCGCCGGACCTCGCGGAGGTCTGACCCAGCAAACCGGGCAGAGATAGGACCATCGGGAAGGGGCTGAGAGGCAGGAGCGTACCCGGGCCCCTGGGGGCCCCGGCGGGTGGGCCCCGGGTCTGCCTTCCCCTGTCTCGGGATCGCCGGACCTCACGGAGCTCTGACCCAGCAAACTCGGAGAAAAAGGACCATCGGGAAGGGGGCTGAGAGGCAGGTGTGCGTACCCGGGCCCCTGGGGGCCCCGCTTCGGGCGGGCCCGGGTGCTGCCTTCCCCTGTCTCGGGATCCACGGACCTCACGGGGCTCTGACTCAGAAAACTCGGAGAGAAAGGACCATCAGGAAGGGGCTGAGAGGCCGGAGCGTACCGGGTCTGCCTTCCCCTGATTTAGAATCGCCAAACCTCACTTTGGTCCGACTGACCCTCTCCCTAGTAATCCGGAGGAAAATGACCCCCCTTTCTTGTAATCCGTGCGCACGAGGTGACAGAGGGGACCCTAGGCGCAAATGGACCCTCATCGAGACTTCCAGGCAAGCTCGGCCATCTGGTCGCGCACAATGCTTTCATATGGGGCGACAAGATGGCCGAGCTTGCCTGGAAGTCTCGATGGGGGTCCATTTGCCTCCAGGATCCCAGCGAGGGCTCCAGGAGGTCGGGTACATTCGCGCCTAGGGTCCCCTCTGTCTGAAGGGACGTGCGCGACCAGATGGCCGAAGGGGCTTGCGCGACCAGATGGCCGAGGGGACAGGCGCGACCAGATGGCCGAGGGGAAAGGGAAAAGGGAAGGGGAAGCCTCCCCGGGCCCTCCGGACCCCGCCCCGGGCACCATGCCGCGTGGCAGGACCCCGGACGGAGCCCGTGGCGGGGAGGCCGCCCTCCCTGGGGGCCCCCAGGGGCCCCCAGGGGCCAATGAACCCAGACGAGCCTGGGGAGGCTCCCCGGACACAACGGAACCCCGCCCTGGGCCTTTGGCAGTGCCGCAGGCCGGGGGACTGGGCCCGGGGCCGGAGACCCCGACCCGGGGCCCGGCCAGGCCCCTGGACCCAGCCGGGGCTCCCGGGCCCGCAGGCGCAGGGGAAGCTTCCCCGGGACCTCTGGACCCCGCCCCGGGCACCCTGCCACGCGGCAGGACCCGGGACGGAGCCCGGGGCGGGGAGGCCGCCCTCCCCGGGGCCCCCAGGGGCCCCCAGGGGCCAATGAACGAAGACGAGCCTGGGAAGGCTCCCCGGACACAACGGAACCCCGTCCCAGGCCTTTGGCAGTGCCACAGGCCGGGGGGCGGGGGGCGGGGTCCGGGGCCGGAGACCCCGACCCAGGGCCCGGCCGGGCCCCTGGACCCAGCCGGGGCTCCCAGGACCGCAGGCGCAGGGGAAGCCTCCCCGGGCCCTCCGGACCCCGTCCCGGGCACCCTGCCGCGCGGCAGGACCCGGGACGGAGCCCGGGGCGGGGAGGCCGCCCTCCCCGGGGCCCCCAGGGGCCAATGAACCCAGACAGGCCTGGGGAGGTTCCCTGGACACAACGGAACCCCGCCCTGGGCCTTTGGCAGTGCCGCAGGCCGGGGGACGGGGCCCGGGGCCCGGGGCCGGAGACCCCGACCCGGGGCCCAGCCGGGCCCCTGGACCCAGCCGGGGCTCCCGGGCCCGCAGGCGCAGGGGAAGCCTCCCCGGGACCTCCGGACCCCGCCCCGGGAAGCCTGCCACGCGGCAGGACCCGGGACGGAGCCCGGGGCGGGGAGGCCACCCTCCCCCGGGCCCCCAGGGGCCCCCAGGGGCCCCCAGGGGCCAATGAACCCAGACAGGCCTGGGGAGGCTCCCCGGACACAACGGAACCCCGTCCCGGGCCTTTGGCAGTGCCGTAGGCCGGGGGACGGGGCCCGGGGCCGGCTGGGCCCCTGGAGCCAGCCGGGGCCCGCAGGCGCAGGGGAAGCCTCCCCGGACCATCCGGACCCCTTGTCCCGGGCACCCTGCCACGCGGCAGTCCCCGGGACAGGACCGGGGCAGCATCCGGGCCCGTCCAGCTGCCGGCTGAGGACCGAGAGGGGTCCCAGAGTACCCTGTCCCAAGTGATCCGGAGGAAGGCTACATAGCGGTAGGGCTCCCGCCTGAACCATGGGCTCGGTGGGCTCTCTGCTTCCCGGGGGCTGGGGGACAGCGGCTGGGACTCGGGCATGGGGAGGACCGACGGAGCTCTCGGGGGTAGGACTGCCCGGGACCCGTGGAGCCCGTCCCTGGGCACTTTGCCACGCCGCGGGCCGGAGGAGTGAAGCCTGGGAGGATGTTGCCCGGGCGTAGCCCATCTGGTCCCCGGCAAAGAACCGCCAGCACCGGAGGGGTCTTCCGGCATACACTGCCCATACTAATCTGGAGGAAGGCTACCCCCCTTTCTTGTAACCCACGCGCTCCGAGTGACGGAGGGGACCCTAGGCCCGGACGCGCCCGGCCTCCTGGAGCCCTGGCTGGGATCCGGGAGGCGAATGGACCCTCATCGGGACTTCCAGGCCGGCCCGGCCATCTGGTCGCCCCATTGGAAAGCATTGCGCGCGACCAGATGGCCGAGGGGAGAGGTGCAACCAGATGGACGGGACTGAAAGGACTCCCATCTGTCCAACCCCGAGCCTTCCCGCTAGGATTCCTGCATGCCCACGCAGGGCTCCGTGGCTGCAGGGCTCAGGGGCTCCAGGGCTGCAGGGCTCTGGTCCTGCAGGGCTCCAGGGCTCCGGGCTGAAGGGCTCCAGGGCTGCAGTGCTTTGGGGCTGCAGGCCTCGGGGGACGCCCGGGGGACCCATGGAGCCCGTCCTGGGCACTTTGCCTCACCGCGGGCTGGAGGAGGAAGCACCCGACGCCCCAGGGAAGTGTCATCCGGGCTTGGCCCATCTGGTCCCCGCCTGAGAACCGCAATCCCCAGGAGGGGTGTCCCGGCATACCCTGCCCCTACTAATCCGGAGGAAGGCTACCCACCTTTCTTGTAACCCTCGCGCTCTGAGTGACGGAGGGGACCCTAGGCGCGGATGGAGCCCTGGCTGGGATCCGCGAGGTGAATGGACCCTCATCGGGACTTCCAGGCTGGCCCGGCCATCTGGTCGCCCCATTGGAAAGCATTGCGCGCGACCAGATGGCCGAGGGGAGAGGTGCAACCAGATGGACGGGACTGAAAGGACTCCCATCTGTCCAACCCCGAGCCTTCGCGCTAGGGTTCCCGCCTGCCCACGCAGGGCTCCGTGGCTGCAGGGCTCTGGGGCTGCAGGGCTCCAGGGCTGCAGGGCTCTGGGCCTGCAGAGCTCCGGGGCTACAGGGCTCCGGGGCTGCAGGACTCTGGGCCTGCAGGGCTCCGGGGCTGCAGGGCTCCGGGCCTGCAGGGCTCCGGGGCTGCAGGGCTCCGGGCCTGCAGGGCTCCGGGCCTGCAGGGCTCCAGGGCTCCGGGCTGAAGGGCTGCAGGGCTTTGGGGCTGCAGGCCTTGGTGGCTGCAGGGCTCCGGGGCTGCAGGGCTCCGGGCCGGCAGGGCTCCGGGCCTGCAGGGCTCCAGGGCTCCAGGGCTCCGGGCTGAAGGGCTCCAGGGCTGCAGGCCTCGGTGGATGCCCGGGGGACCCATGGAGCCCGTCCTGGGCACTTTGCCTCGCCGCGGGCTGGAGGAGGGAGCACCGGACGCCCCGGGGAAGTGTCGTCCGGGCTTGGCCCATCTGGTCCCCACCTGAGAACCGCAATCCCCAGGAGGGGTGTCCTGGCATACCCTGCCCCTACTAATCCGGAGGAAGGCTACCCACCTTTCTTGTAACCCTCGCGCTCCGAGTGACGGAGGGGACCCTAGGCGCGGATGCGCCCGGCCTCCTGGAGCCCTGGCTGGGATCCGCGAGGCGAATGGACCCTCATCGGGACTTCCAGGCTGGCCCGGCCATCTGGTCGCCCCATTGGAAAGCATTGCGCGTGACCAGATGGCTGAGGGGAGAGGTGCAACCAGATGGACGGGACTGACAGGACTCCCATCTGTCCAACCCCGAGCCTTCGCGCTAGGGTTCCCGCCTGCCCACGCAGGGCTCCGTGGCTGCAGGGCTCCGGGGCTGCAGGGCTCCAGGGCTGCAGGGCTCTGGGCCTGCAGGGCTCCGGGGCTGCAGGGCTCTGGGCCTGCAGGGCTCCGGGGCTGCAGGGCTCCGGGCCTGCAGGGCTCCGGGGCTGCAGGGCTCCGGGCCTGCAGGGCTCCGGG
>NW_028188447.1:65000-77500 GCF_964204655.1 Triturus cristatus
GGCCCTTGGCAGAGCGGCAGGCCGGGGGAAGGGACCCGGGGCCGGGGACCCCGACCCGGGGCCCGACCGGGCCCCTGGACCCAGCCGGGGCTCCCAGACCCAGAGGCGCTGGGGAAGCCTCCCCGGGCACTCCGGACCCTGCCCCGGGCACCCTGCCACACGGCAGGACCCAGGACGGAGCACGGGGTGGGGAGGCTGCCCTCCCCGGGGCCCCCAGGGGCCCGACCGGAGCTCCTGAACTCAATCCAGCGATTGGAGGCTTCCCGGCCACAACGGAACCCTGTCCCGGGCCTTTGGCAGTGCCGCAGGCTGGGGGACGGGGCCAGGCGACGGAGACCCCGACCCGGGGCCCGACCGGGCCCCTGGACCCAGCCGGGGCTCCCAGGCCCGGAGACACAGGGGGAGCCTCCCCGGGCCCTCCAGACCCCGCCCTAGGCACCCTGCCACGCGGCAGGACCCAGGACGGTGCCCGGAGTGGGGAGGCCCCCCTCCCCCGGGCCCCCAGGGGCCCGACCGGAGCTCCTGAACCCAATCCAGTGAGGGGAGGATCCCCGGCCACAACGGAACCCCGTCCCGGGCCTTTGGCAGTGCCGCAGGCCGGGGGATGGGGCCAGGGGATGGAGACCCCAACCTGGGGCCCGACCGGGCCCCTGGACCCAGCCGGGGCTCCCAGGCCCGGAGGCACAGGGGGAGCCTCCCTGGGCCCTCCGGACCCCGCCCCAGGCACCCTGCCACGCGGCAGGACCCAGGACGGAGCCCGGGGTGGGGAGGCTGCCCTCCCCGGGGCACCCAGGGGCCCGGTCGGAGCTCCTGAACCCAGACGAGCGAGGGGAGGCTCCCCGGCCACAACCGAACCCCGTCCCGGGCCTTTGGGAGTGCCGGGGGACGGGGCCGGAGACCCCGACCAGGGGCCTGGCCCCTGGACCCAGCCGGGGCTCCCAGGACCGCAGGCACAGAGGAAGCCTCCCTGGGCCCTCCGGACCCCGTCCCGGGCACCCTTCCACGTGGCAGGCCCCGGGGATGGGGCGGCATCCGGGCCCATCCAGCTGCCGGCTGAGGACCGAGAGGGGTCCCAGAGTACCCTGTCCCTAGTAATCCGGAGGAAGGCTACCCCCCTTTCTTGTAACCCGCGCGCTTCAGGTGACGGAGGGGACCCAAGGGGCGAACGCACCCGGCCTCCTGGAGCCCTGGCTGGGATCCGGGAGGCGAATGGACCCTCATCGGGACTTCCAGGCCTGTTGAAAATTGAAACAACGATGTGATTAAGCATTCACTAAAGACATGAATTCCCCTTTAGGACCGAGTTTCTTCCGTTATGTTGACTAAAGTCTGGACTCCATTTTGTATTGTCATGTCTCCACGTGCTCAGCACGAGAAGAGTCCTATCTTCGTGTTAGTTGCTCTTGTAATCTTCCTAGTAACAGTCTATAAATAGCTCCTTTTTCCGTCTGGCGCATGCCCAGGCTTGACCACATCTGTTATCAGTTAATCCTCGCTTGACCATGTTTTCGCGGGCTTAGAGATGTGCTAACTCCGCCCACATATTGATTCTGTATCGAAAATGTCCATAAAAGGTAATGTTCTTCGTCTCATGTTGTATCCACCCACTTATGAGCCCCTCTGTTGTGTATAAAAGGGGACTGTGTTCGCAAGTTCTGTGTGCTACTCTATGCAATACCGAAGGGTGTTGTATGGATTGTAGGACCACCCTTAAGGGTTAATAAACTTTGTCTTTGTACTTTGCAGTTTCCGTGCCAACTTCCTTGTAGATTCCATTACAGGAGAGCGAACCCTTGTGTCCTGCGGGCCTAGCTGGGGCCTGTATTCATCAATTGGCACCCGTCACGTGGGGCTCATCGGCGACTCGGATGCTCGAAGGACTGGTCGTGACGAAGGTGAGGAATTTGGCCGGGGATGTGATCACTGCCAGAGGCATTTTAGTCCTGGCATCCCGAGGTTTTCTTCCTTCCCTTCCGAATTGACCATCTGGGTGGCGCCGGTCCTCGACTGAGACCTCTTCTGTCGGTTCTGCCATGACAGCCGTTTGGGCGAATTTTGGAGCTTGGCAGTTGGAATCTGGACACTCTTGATTGGTAAGAACCGTTGTACGGTACTTGCTCCGAGTTTTTGAAGCCTGGGTTGGCTATTTGAGTTTGATTTGTGATGACCGGTCATATCTTGTATTGATTACTGTGGGAATATATGCGTTGCAACACATATAGGCAGGTAATGTGGAGATATTTCTCCGGAGCTGTGTAAATTTGAACGGCGCAAAGTTTAAGTGCCATTTTTTGATAATACTGCATATTTTGCATTATTTTTGGACATGCCTGCTTTTAGCGCACTCCGTAAGTGGTGCTGCTGCTTTGGAAACCGGTTAAACCTCGAGAAACCTGCTCCAGCCCCCCCAGAGGGGACTCCTAATAGGGATATGTATGTGAAGCATGGTCTTTCTTCCATAATGTACAGCACAGTATGGAGGAAATACACCAAAAAGGATCCTGAGTTGCGCTGGCCTTTGTATGGATCATTTGATATGCGTAAGATTGAGTATGTGGAACAGTGTATGTGTAAACGGCGTGCTCGTCAAGATATGTTTGAGTGTGTGCGATTATGGGTGAAGGAAGTGCGTGAGCGAGAAAAACGTGAGAAAGCGCTGTTTGATAAAGAGCAGCGGAAGAATGATCATGTGCGTGCGCAGGAAGCGAAGCGTCGGAAGGAAAGAGAACAGATGGAGAGACAAGAGAAAGAGCGTAGGCTGCAAGTGTCGGGTCAATATGCTGTTCGGCAGCCTCTTTATCCTGTCCTTACTAATCTTGATGATGATTTTTTCCTATTAGATCGTTCCCCGCCACCTTATGTGGGTGCGTCTGCTCCGACAGTTCAGGATTCTGGATCGGGTAAAGATAAGATAGACACGCGATCCATGTTATCTCTTGAACGCTCAGGTGAGCTTCGGAAACTTTCTTATCGTGCAGTTTCAAATAAGATGTCTTCTGCAGAGTTATTACCGGTTCTGGAAGGATGGCAGGATAGGGAGAAATTGTATTTTGCTGCCGTTTTCTCTGATGAAGTGGTTGCTGCCTTTCGAAAATATTCTGATGTTTTTGAGCCACAGGAGATAGTGTCGGATTCTAGAGCACTGCGTAATGGTACTTTCTCTCCCTCTCAGGTGCCTGATGCGGTCCGACGTCTGTTTGCGCTACGGGATGAGATGCTTCAACTGCGGGACAAAGCGCGCCGGAACAAGGAGGAGGAGAGCTTGACCTTGCAGGCGGACGACCAGCAGCCGTCTTCCTCCCAGTCAGATAAGGGCGAACTAGTGCATGCTAAACCCATGCGAGAGGCGGCACCTTAGTATGTTCCTCCTAAAGGAGCGGGAACTAGTGCGGATATTACTTCTGCCGATGCTAAGGGATATTTTGTGTACAATTGGGTTTATACTCCCTGGCATAGGGCTGATGTTATGGCATTAAAGAATGCATTGCCTGACCCCCGCAAGAATCCAGCGGCCTTTTACGAAGAAGTCGAAGGAGCCTTGAATTCTTGTACTATGACCTTAGCGGATATAGATCTGTTCTTTGGGCTTATCTTACCACCGGATATGTGGCGATCTGTACGGAAGGTGGATGATCAAGCCGCTTTTAAGGCTAGGTGGTCTGAGATTGAGGATGAGGATAGGGAGAGGAAGCCCGCGCAGAAACCGCCTCAGATTATCTTAGATCTCCCCGCTGCTATTTTGACCAAGTTGAAAACAATTATTCCCCCTAAAAAGATTGACTGGAACATGTTAGCCTCGTGTAAACAGAAAGTTGATGAATCAGTTGCAGATTTCTTTACGCGCTTTGAGGAGACATTTCATGATTTTAGTGGTCAGTCACTTACGGATGATACGGGTCGACACCATTTTGCTGATAAATATGTGGCGAATTTATTACCGGAAATAGCAGCTCGTTTAAAAGCGAGTGAAAATTCTTGGTCCACCGCGTCTCCGACATCCCTCCTGACTATAGCTCAGTATTATGAGCGTCAGGAACAAGAAGCGAAGGGGCAGGAGGAGAAGAAATCGAAAGATTTAAAAACAAAGGTGATGTTAGCGCAAGTGTATGGTCCGCCTCGTCGGGGTGTCAGTAGAGGTAGGGGAGGATTCTATGGTCCCCCTTCGGGTCGATCAGATTTAAACAGGAATCAATGTGCGTATTGTAAACAGTCGGGTCATTGGGCCAGAGATTGTCCGGCGTTGTATGCATCTCGCCAGGGGCATAATCAAGGTCCACCGAGAGGTAGAGGGGGTTTCCCGAATCTCAGAGGGAATTCTAATGATCGTGCTCGCTTTGATCCTACCGTGCAGCCGCGAGATAGACCTAATGTCTTTGATCGACAGCACCAGTATCAAGTGTCAGGGACGGACCGCTCTGGGTACCATGATTCGCAGCATGCATAGGAATGCGTTGGATGGGGGTTAGAATCAGTTGAAGTGCCGGTTGATCAGAAGGGTCCTTATGTCTCAGCGAAGGTTTTGGGTTCTACTGATCGGTTCCTAGTAGATACAGGAGCGACTCGTAGCGCGCTGTCTAAACAATTGGTTCCGAGGGCTCCCCCATCTGGCTTAATGGTTACATCGGTAGGGTTTGATGGTACACTCTCTCGAAGCCCTCTTTCTCGACCCCTTGCATTCCAGGTTGATCCCTTTTCTGCACCCTGTCCGTTTTTGCTTGCCCCGAACACGCCTGACAACATTATGGGTCTTGATATGCTCAAGCACTTCAGAGCTGCGATCCGCTGCTCCCCCGCTGGAGTACGTGTGATATTAAACGATAATCACCCTCTGACAGAACGGATGTGTGTGGTTGCAGAGGATACTGAGTTAGCTTCTCTCCCTCGTACTTTGTGGGCCATTTCGGATACCGATGTGGGACAGATGGTGATTCCGCCTGTCCATATATGTGTCCAGGAGGGGGCGGTGTTACCACGCCTCCCTCAGTATCGTATTTCCCAGGAGGGGGAGGAGGCCCTTATACAGATTGTGCAGGATTTGATTAAGGTGGGAGTAGTGGAGGAAGTTCCCTACAACGTCTGTAACAGTCCGATTTTACCCATCTTGAAGAAAGATACGGATGCCAAAGTTTATCGGTTTATCATTGATTTGAGGGAGGTGAACAAGATCGTGATACCTCAGTATCCAGTGGTTTCTGATATCACGACGTTGCTCACTTTGGTCCCGCCAACGGCGACCACGTTTTCGGTTATTGATTTGAAAAATGCCTTTTTTTCGATCCCTATTCATCCTGATAGCCGATGCCTTTTTGGTTTCACTCTGAATAATAGGTCTTATCGATTTTGTAGAGTTCCTCAGGGCTACACAGAAAGCCCTAGCATTTACAGTCAAGCATTGAAAAGGCAATTGGATTCTTTTGTTCTGCCTGAGGGTGTCGCCCTTATACAATATGTCGATGACATCTTGTTGGCCGCTGACACTCCTGAGCTGTGTGAGAAGAGTACGTTATCCTTGCTTTCCTTTTTGGCATTTCATAATCACAAAGTATCGAGGAAGAAATTGCAATTCTGTAGACCAAAGGTGACTTATTTGGGTCACCTTTTGTCTAAGGAGGGGCGTGCACTCACACCAGATCGTATTCAAGCAATTTTGGACACGCCAGTGCCTTCCACACAGAAGGACGTGCGTGCATTCTTGGGTCTTGTTTCTTTTTGTAGGCAATGGATATTAGGGTTTTCACACATAGCCAAGCCATTATTAGCCCTTTTGACAAAAGACACACCTATTCCGCTTCCCTGGTCAAATGAGTGTGACATTGCCTTCCAGCAATTGCGACAGGCCCTTTGTTCAGCACCAGTGTTAGGGACCCCTGATTATACAAAACCCTTTTCGCTGTATGTGAATGAGAAAGATGGATGTGCATTATCAGTTTTAGTGCAGATGCACGGCGGCAAGCAGCGCCCTTGTGCATATTTTTCGGCTGTACTTGATCCTGTTGCCCGAGCATTGCCTGGTTGTTTTCGCTCGGTTGCGGCCACAGCTGTGTCAATACGCCAAAGCGAGGGAATTGTGTTATCTCACAAACTGTTGGTATTAGTCCCCCATGCTGTTGATGCCCTGCTTAATCAGACAAAAACGCAGCATTTGACCAGTGCCCGTTTAACGGGATATGAGTTGACGCTTTTGGCTCCTCATATTACGTTAAAGAGGTGTGTAACGTTAAATCCGGCTACATTGTTGCCGTTTCCGGAAACTCAGTCTGAAGCACGAAAAGCACATGATTGTATTCTTGTGACTGAGGAACAGACAAAGGGTCGTATTGATCTCCAAGGTACGCCCTTTCCAGATGTTGATGGAGAATTGTGGGTGGACGGATCATGCCTGAAGCTACCAGATGGTACGACTTCAGCAGCGTATGCAATTACCACACTGCAAACAATAGTGGAGACAGCACGCATACCACAGAAATCAGCTCAAGCAGCGGAACTTATAGCATTAACACGAGCATGTGAGCTCAGTACAGGATTGTGTGTGAATGTTTATACAGATAGTCGCTATGCCTTCGGAGTAGCGCATGATTTCGGCCTACTCTGGAAGGAGAGAGGGTTTCTAACGTCGCATGGAGTACAGATAATGCATGGAGAGTTAGTTCACAACCTTTTGACCGCATTGACATATCCGAAGAAGATTGCTATAATTAAATGTAATGCCCATAAGAAAGTGGTTGATAAAGTTGGAGAAGGGAATGCTTTGGCAGACCGGGTGGCACGGGAGACTGCAATGCAGCCTGGTGCTACTGCCATGTACGTAGTGAAGTCGCAGGTAGAAAGATGGCACGATGCAAAGAGAGAAGTGCTGGAAATACAGAGGACCGCTTCTGACAAAGAACGGGAGCAATGGTCCAATGATGGAGAATTGGATGATGAGGGTTGTTGGAGAAATAAGCAGATGGGTAGATGGAAGTTACCCACAGCTTTTGTACAACCTATGGTTCAGATGGCACATGGGCTAGCACATGTTGGAGCTTCCGCAATTGTAAAATTGCTTACTCAAGTCTGGGAGCATCCAGAGATTGCTAGCACGGCAAAGAGGGTAGTGCAGACCTGTATGATTTGTCTGAGGTATAACCCAGGAAAGGGTACTCGAACTCCAGCAGGAGGATTTGTGACACCTACTGCACCCTTTGAGGTTTTGCAGATGGATTACATCCAGCTTGAACGCTGTAACAATTTGAAGTATGTTCTAGTAGTGGTTTGTGCCTTCAGTAAATGGGTTGAGGCATACCCTACGAAAGATAATACTGCAATGACTACAGCCAAGATGCTATTGAAGGAGTTCTTCCCTCGATATGGCGTTTGTAGACTGCTGTGGAGTGAAAACGGACCTCACTTTATAGCGGATGTTATAAAGTATGTCCTGAAGGGTCTAGGCATTACCCAGAAGTTTCATGCAGTGTTTCACCCTCAGTCTGCAGGACTGGTTGAGAAGTATAATGGTACGCTGAAGCTCAAGATCGCTAAGATCCAAGCTTCGACTTCTTTGACTTGGCCAGATGCTTTACCGCTGGCATTATTGTCAATTAGATCGATACCACATTCTCAAACCGGTCTCACGCCTCATGAGATCGTTTTTGGACGCCCAAAGAATATTTGGGGTCCACCAAGGCCTAAGGCTGTGTATGATGTACCTTGTGTAATGATGAATGATTATCTGGCACAGTTAACGGATAACTTGGTTTCTATTCATCAACAGGTCCGAGAGGCGCTCCCTGATCGGTCCACAGGCGAAGGTCATAGTCTCCGACCTGGAGACTATGTTATGCTGAAGATTTTTGAAAGGACGAACAGCTTGGAGCGAGATGGGTTGGTCCTGAGCAAGTCTTACTTGCAACGAGGACGGCTGTGCGGGTTTCCAACCGAAAGAACTGGATCCATTCCCTACACTGTCGTAAAGTGCCGCCTGGATTGGTGGAGCCTGCTGTATTGACCGACCATCGAGAAATTCTGACTGCAGAGAAAGGCCGTGCTGTGGAACCGAACGACACTGAGGAGCTCTTTCCGGACCTCGTGATTCCTGGAGGAAGACGATATCATCTCAGACCAAGGAAGTGAATTCTCCAGTATCAGGACAAGTTGTCAGAACGGCCCTTAGGTTAGTGAAACGGAGAGCCAATGTGGCAAGGGGGGGGGGATCAGCCCTGCATTAGTGTAGCGACACCCGTCTTGGCCCGCTGGTGAAGAAATCAACCGCTGCCTAAGGGGAAGAGTTCTGACAACCTTTTAGTTTCAGGAAGATATTGATTTTTCATTCTAAAATGGAGAAAAAGAAAATCCTTTGTGCAACAGGTTTTATTCGTACAGTAGCTATTGTTGGGATAACCACATGGTTTGTTGAGGATGTGACTCCTGCTCGAGAGTTGCTTGTTTTGACTACTTCAGTGCCTGAGGAGCACTACTTTTATACCCTTCCGTATCAAGAGTTGAAGCATCGCCAGTCTTATTTGAATAACACTTTCATCCAGATGTTGCATCATACCCATGTTGCCACTAATGCTACGAACTGTTGGATATGTGGCATGATGCCAGCTCACCAGAAGAAAGGAGGAACTCTGTTCATACCTCTTCCTTTTTCTCATAATGGCTCTTGTAGAGCATGATACACTTTGCTTTTTGCCACTCGGAAACCTACAGTGGGACGGTTACTCTTCAGACTTAATAGGGAATGTCATCAAGATAAAGATGGTTATCCACAAGCGAATGGGACAATTTGGGAATGGGAAGAGTATCGACCAGACAATGAATCGATTCCCTATATTTTCACGAACACTAGGGACACTGTGGGGAAAGACCGATTCGTGATTCAAGTGGCACAAGCTCAAGCGGACCTGTGTGTCCAGAGTGTGGGTTATATTCCTGTTGGTGTTAGTGACTGTATCACTATCTTGAACATCGACGGGTTGAATAACAGTACCTTCTTAGCATCCCATAATACATACTTCGTATGTGGAAATAAAGGTTATTATCGTTTGCCCGCCGGTTGGTCTGGAGTATGTTACGTAGCATTCCTATTACCTCCTGTATTCTTGGCACCTGCATCTTATCATAAAGATTTGAAGTTGTTGAATAATGTGACTGTAAATAGGTATAAACGTACTCTATCTATTGATGATGTTGACCAAACCGATACTAGCCTGCAGCAGTATATTGATTTTAATTTAGGATTGTTCTTCTTTGTTGGAGCTGCCCTAAATAGTAGGAAAGTTCGAAGGTTAACAAGAGTTGTAGAGGCTGTGACAAATCAAACCGCTGCTGCTCTTGGGAATCTTACGGAAGAATTACAAATGACTAGAATTGTTGCATTGCAGAATCGTATGGTGTTAGATGTTATGTTAGCTGACCGAGGTGGAGCATGTAAAATTATCGGAAGTAGTTGTTGTGTGTTTATTCCTGACCACACGCCATCAGTCTATAATGCTATCAACAAGTTGCATAAAATTGCAGCTGAAATCCATACAGAAAATGGCACTTGGACCTTTTCTGGATGGTTTTGGGCATTGATCACCACATGGGGGTGGAAGGTTTTAACTGGTCTCTGTATTATCGTAGCAATTCTGTTTTCCTGTTGCATTTGTATCCAATGTGGTCCATTACTCTGTTCCCTATGTATGTCACTCTGTATTCCTGATAAGAAAGCTATTGCCAATGTCACTTACCAGAAACATTTAACTAAAGAAATAGAAGAAATGATGAAAATTGACATATACGATGATTATTCTAATAAACCGGATGTCTTCAGTAAATGCTGAAAGGGTCGTCTGTTGAAAATTGAAACAACGATGTGATTAAGCATTCACTAAAGACATGAATTCCCCTTTAGGACCGAGTTTCTTCCGTTATGTTGACTAAAGTCTGGACTCCATTTTGTATTGTCATGTCTCCACGTGCTCAGCACGAGAAGAGTCCTATCTTCGTGTTAGTTGCTCTTGTAATCTTCCTAGTAACAGTCTATAAATAGCTCCTTTGTCCGTCTGGCGCATGCCCAGGCTTGACCACATCTGTTATCAGTTAATCCTCGCTTGACCATGTTTTCGCGGGCTTAGAGATGTGCTAACTCCGCCCACATATTGATTCTGTATCGAAAATGTCCATAAAAGGTAATGTTCTTCGTCTCATGTTGTATCCACCCACTTATGAGCCCCTCTGTTGTGTATAAAAGGGGACTGTATTCGCAAGTTCTGTGTGCTACTCTATGCAATACCGAAGGGTGTTGTATGGATTGTAGGACCACCCTTAAGGGTTAATAAACTTTGTCTTTGTACTTTGCAGTTTCCGTGCCAACTTCCTTGTAGATTCCATTACAGGAGAGCGAACCCTTGTGTCCTGCGGGCCTAGCTGGGGCCTGTATTCATCAGGACGGCCCGGCCATCTGTTAGCCCCATTGGAAAGCATTGCGCGCGCGACCAGATGGCCGAGGGGAAAGGAGCGACCGGATGGCCGGCACCTGAAAGGACTCCCGTCTGTCCGAGCCATAGCGGTAGGGCTCCCACCTGCCCACCCACCCGCCAAGGGCTCGGGGGGCTCTGCTTCCCGGGGTGGGCTCGGGGGACCCCGGCTGGGCCTCAGGCATGGGGAGGACAACCGGAGCTCTCGGGGCCCAGGCGCCCGGCGGAGGACTGCCCGGGACCCGTGGGACCCGTCCCTGGGCACTTTGCCACGCCGCGGGCCGGACGAGGGAAGCCCCGGAGGCCTGGGAGGATGTTGCCTGGGCGTAGCCCATCTGGTCCCCGGCAAGGAACGGCCGGCCTCGGGGGGGGTGTTCCGACATACCCTGCCCCTACTAATCCGGAGGAAGGCTACCGTCCTTTCTTGTAACCCGCGCGCTCCGGGTGACGCGGCCGGCCTCCTGGAGCCCTGGCTAGGATCCGGGAGGCAAATGGACCCTCATCGGGACTTCCAGGCCGGCCCGGCCATCTGGTCGCACCATTGGAAAGCATTGCGCGTGACCAGATGGCCGAGGGGGGGAAGGTTCAACCAGATGGCCGGGACTGAAAGGACTCCCATCTGTCCAACCCCGAGCCTTCGCGCTGGGGTTCCCGCCTGCCCACGCAGTGCTCCGTGGCTGCAGGGCTCCGGGGCTGCAGGGCTGCAGGGCTCCAGGGCTGCAGGGCTCCAGGGCTCCGGGGCTGCAGGGCTCCGGGGCTGCAGGGCTCCAGGGCTCCGGGCTGAAGGGCTCCAGGGCTGCAGGGCTTTGGGGCTGCAGGCCTCGGGGGACGCCCGGGGGACCCATGGAGCCCGTCCTGGGCACTTTGCCTCGCCGCGGGCTGGAGGAGGAAGCACCCGACGCCCCGGGGAAGTGTCGTCCGGGCTTGGCCCATCTGGTCCCCGCCTGAGAACCGTAATCCACAGGAGGGGTGTCCCGGCATACCCTGCCCCTACTAATCCGGAGGAAGGCTACCCACCTTTCTTGTAACCCTCGCGCTCCGAGTGACGGAGGGGACCCTAGGTGCGGACGCGCCCGGACTCCTGGAGCCCTGGCTGGGATCCGCGAGGCAAATGGACCCTCATCGGGACTTCCAAGCTGGCCCGGCCATCTGGTCGCCCCATTGGAAAGCATTGCGCGCGACCAGATGGCCGAAGGGAGAGGTGCAACCAGATGGACGGGACTGAAAGGACTCCCATCTGTCCAACCCTGAGCCTTCGCGCTAGGGTTCCCGCCTGCCCACGCAGGGCTCCGTGGCTGCAGGGCTCCGGGGCTGCAGGGCTCCAGGGCTGCAGGGCTCTGGGCCTGCAGGGCTCCGGGGCTGCAGGGCTCCGGGGCTGCAGGGCTCCGGGGCTGCAGGGCTCCGGGCCTGCAGGGCTCCGGGGCTGCAGGGCTCCGGGCCTGCAGGGCTCCGGGCCTGCAGGGCTCCAGGACTCCGGGCTGAAGGGCTCCAGGGCTGCAGGGCTTTGGGGCTGCAGGCCTCGGTGGCTGCAGGGCTCCGGGGCTGCAGGGCTCCGGGCCTGCAGGACTCCGGGGCTGCAGGGCTCCGGGGCTGCAGGGCTCCGGGGCTGCAGGGCTCCGGGCCTGCAGGGCTCCGGGCCTGCAGGGCTCCAGGGCTCCAGGGCTCCGGGCTGAAGGGCTCCAGGGCTGCAGGGCTTTGGGGCTGCAGGCCTCGGTGGACGCCCGGGGGACCCATGGAGCCCGTCCTGGGCACTTTGCCTCGCCGGGGGGTGGAGGAGGGAGCACCGGACGCCCCGGGGAAGTGTCGTCCGGGCTTGGCCCATCTGGTCCCCGCCTGAGAACCACAATCCCCAGGAGGGGTGTCCCGGCATACCCTGCCCCTACTAATCCGGAGGAAGGCTACCCACCTTTCTTGTAACCCTCGCGCTCCGAGTGACAGAGGGGACCCTAGGCGCGGACGCGCCCGGCCTCCTGGAGCCCTGACTGGGATCCGGGAGTCAAATGAGCCCTCATCGGGACTTCCAGGCTGGCCCGGACATCTGGTCGCCCCATTGGAAAGCAT
>NW_028188447.1:90000-191519 GCF_964204655.1 Triturus cristatus
CTGCCCTTACTATCGTGCTCGACACCATTCGCACTAGGGTTGATAAGGGACTGACTACTCTCCTCATCCTCTTGGATCTCTCGGCTGCTTTTGATACCCTGTCTCCCTCAGTATTAACATCAAGGCTGAGGGAGATCGGGGTCAAGGGCACAGCACTTAGTTTGCTGACATCCTTTCTCAATCAGAGGGAACAGAGGGTAAAGCTGGGGGATTTTCTGTCTCCATCCCTTCCTGTGCTTTGTGGGGTCCCTCAGGGGTCGGCTTTAAGTCCGACCCTTTTTAACATCTATGTTACCCCACTGGCCAGGCTTATTAGATCTTTTGGGATGGAGGTAATCTCTTATGCTGACGACACACAGATTCTGTTGTCCTTTACCCAACCCACTATCCTGGCTGCCTCCAATTTTAAAAACTGTTTGAAGGCAGTCGCTCAATGGATGGTGGGTAACTCATTGAAATTCAATGGGGATAAGACAGAGTTTCTGGTGTTCGGGGGAAAGGAGGATTTCTGGTCAACTGATTGGTGGCCGCCCTCTATGGGGGTGTGCCCTACTCCGTCGACCCTGGCCAAAAATCTGGGTGTTTTGATCGATCCCATTTTGAGGATGGATCAACAGGTAAGCAGGACCATCTCCACCTGTTGGGGACTGATAAACATCTTAAGGAGGATCAGGCATTATCTGTCTTTCCAGGCCAGGAAACATACTGTCCTGGCATTGATTGGGTCCAGACTTGATTATTGCAATGCTCTTTATTTGGGCATCAATAAGGGCTTGGTGTCTCGTCTACAGATGGTGCAGAATGCTGCCGCTAGACTGGTCCTGGACCTGCCTAAACGGGCCAAGACCCATCAAGCAAGAAGGACCTTACATTGGCTCCCTATTGAGTCCAGGATATCCTTTAAATCCCTGACTTTGATTTATAGAGCCTTGGCAACTAATCGGTCTGGGGGTATGAAGGATTTGCTGGTCCCATACATTCCCCCCAGAACCCTCCGGTCGTCAAATAAACTTCTGCTTTCAGTGCCCAGGATACGTAAGGCTAGGTGGGGAGGTAGAGCTTTCTCAACTCTTGCTCCCAGGCAGTGGAATTCCCTGCCTCTGGAGATAAGATCTCTTCCCTCGGCTCTGGCTTTTAGGAAGGCCCGTAAGACCTGGCTTTTTGCCAGGGCCTACGCTTAGATACGATCTGCCTCTTTTTCGAACTGTTTTGTTTAGGCGCCTTGATGCCTTCGGGCTAAGTAGCGCGATTACAAGTTTCCATTCATTCATTCATTCAAGTTGATAGGGCAGACATCCGAATGTATCGTCGCCGTCACGGGGACGTGCGATCGGCCCGAGGTTATCTAGAGTCACTAAAGCGGCCGGGCGAGCCCGGATTGGTCTTGGTCTGATAAATGCACGCATCCCTGGAGGTCAGCGCTCGTCGGCATGTATTAGCTCTAGAATTACCACAGTTATCCAAGTAACAGATGGAGCGATCAAAGGAACCATAACTGATTTAATGAGCCATTCGCAGTTTCACTGTACCGGCCGTGTGTACTTACACGTGCATGGCTTAATCTTTGAGACAAGCATATGCTACTGGCAGGATCAACCAGGTAGCCGCACCTGCTGACAGGGTTCGGGGATGCCGCGTGCCCATCTCCCCGACCGGACCACCTTCGCGCACACCCCTCCCTTCGAACGGGGGGAAAGGAGCCCGCCCACCTGGGCGGGAGGGCTCGCCGGAGGGGTGGAGAGAGGTGGCAGGTCGCATGGGCACCGGCAGGCCCAGCCGTCTCCCCCGGGAGGGAGAGGCGGGCTGAGGCGCAGCCTGAGCGAGACGCAGGGGTGCCGAGGCCTGGCGGCGGCGGCACCCCTCGGAACAGTCGTTCCGAGCTGCTGCGGAAATGTGCTGGGCGGAGAGGGGTGACGGCGTGGCGCGCGGGGCCTGGTACGGACCGGCTGGGCAGCAGCGTCCGAGGGCCTGGCGCCACCCGACCCCTTCCGCTCGGGGTCAGACCACTGGGGGGCACGAGTTGCCGGGGATGCTCGGCCTTCGCTCTGCTGGGTAGGGTGAAGGGCCTCCCGCCAGGCGGCAGGCCCTCGAGTCGGACGGTCCATGCGGGGGAGGAAGATGATTGCTTGAAACAACAGCCGAGGCTGGCCAAGCAGTCCATCCCTAAACGGACCGAGAGTGCCCAATCGATCAGAGTACGGCCGGGGCATCCCCTCTGCAGGCTGCCCTGCGCGGGGGGGGATGCCAATTCGGATAAAAAAGCACAGTCGGGAAGGGGCCTGAGAGGCGGGTGCGTACCCGGGCTCCTGGGGGCCCCGGCAGGCGGGCCCGGGCGCTGCCTTCCCCGTCTTGCCATCGCCGGACCTCGCGGAGGTCTGACCCAGCAAACCCGGCGGAAAAAGGACCATCAGGAAGGGGCTGAGAGGCAGGAGCGTACCCGGGCCCCTGGGGGCCCCGGCGGGCGGGCCCCGGGTCTGCCTTCCCCCATCTCGGGATCGCCGGACCTCACAGAGCTCTGACCCAGCAAACTCGGAGAAAAAGGACCATCGGGAAGGGGGCTGAGAGGCAGGTGTGCGTACCCGGGCCCCTGGGGGCCACGCTTCGGGCGGGCCTTGGTGCTGCCTTCCCCTGTCTCGGGATCCACGGACCTCACGGGGGTCTGCCCCAGAAAACTCGGAGAGAAAGGACCATCGGGAAGGGGCTGAGAGGCAGGAGCGTACCCGGGCCCCTGGGGGCCCCAGCGGGCGGGCCCCGGGTCTGCCTTCCCCTGATTCAGAATCGCAAAACCACTCAGAGGTCTGATTGACCCTCTCCCTAGTAATCCGGAGGAAAATTACCCCCCTTTCTTGTAATCCGTGCGCACGAGGTGACAGAGGGGACCCAAGGCGCGAATGTACACGACCTCCTATAGCCCTCGCTGGGATCCGGGAGGCAAATGGACCCTCATCGAGACTTCCAGGCGAGCCCGGCCATCTGGTCGCCCCCATAGGAAAGCATTGTGCACGACCAGATGGCCGAAGGAAACTTAGAACAAGCCTTTACAATGCAATGGTCTCGGCATTGGTAGAGTTAGAGCTATTGGCATTGCTCATGACAATGCCGTTTCTTTAAATGTTTTAAAAACACAAACATAATCAAAAATAATGTCATGAGCAATGCCAATAGCTCTAACTTTACCAACGCCGAGACCATTGCATTGTAAATGCTTGTTTTTTTAAGGAGAAGGAATGCGCACTGACCTGAATGTGCCCCCATGGCGATTGGCGAAGGGAAGTACTTGCCCGCCTGGAAGGGTCCGGGGTGCTGCACTGCCCTCCGGGCCGCGCTCCGGTGCGCCAGGCTGCACCGGTCCGACAGCAGGTGGGGCGGGGGCGCGAAGTACCGGCCATCCATGCCGCGTGGGGGGAGGTCCCGCGAGGGGCTCCGGGTAGACAGCAGCCCGGCACCGCGGCAGGGCGCTGGGGGAAGAGGAGCCCTAGGAGGGGAGAAATGTCCGGGCTCAGATGGATCCCTCGAGGATGTGCGGAGGGTCACACGGCGCTGCCTCGGCCTCTACCAGGCGGCCGGGCGGCTAAGGCGGGGTCCGGTCTCATCGTCTTTGAGCTGCAGTGGGGAAAGGAAGAGTAGTCAGCAGGGGGTACCACAGGGCCCAAAAGCACACACAGGGGCCCATCAACCACATCAGTCAACACACAGCTGCAAGGGGGCTAACCCGCTGTGAGCGCTCCACACACACATGACCGGTAGATTTTAGACACACGAGCATCAGCATGAGTAAACTGCAGAGTCGAGATTGTCTATAGGCTCTATCAAGCCGTAAAATGAGATTATAACCGCCTCTATTAAATATACGTCTCCGTACACACGCGCAGTGGGGCCGTACAGTGTTACACTGCACCTCAGCATTCATCCAGCACCCCGTACACGACGCTTGCGTACAGAACACTATGCACGTGAGCACACAACCCTAAATGCACTATTCCTCGCGGTTCTTAGCACACAATGTGGCGTTCATCTAGGCCCTGGTGTCCCTGCACGTGCTGCGCTTTTGGCAGCTACGCCCATGCCACAGAAGTTGCATTTTTACTGTCTCGGCGCTATTTAACACACAACGTGGCGTTTTTCCGGACCCGGCATCCACCTTTGAAAAGTGAGACACGTGCACCCGCTGGTGAGCAGCGAGGGGGTGCGGGGCCTGGAGCTTAGCTACGTATCTCGTTCTACCCAGCTACACCCGTTTCTACCCGTCAGGGTGCCGTTCTCGTGATTATTGTACCTATGCTTTTATATATCAACAGGCCCCCTACGGCTCTGTGTGCCTGGCTGTACATTTCAATATATCAAGCTGTAACTCTGGGAGCTGTTGATGTAGTGACGCGTCTACTGCTTATAAATGTATGCATACACCTGGTGCTTGTAGTACCAGAGGGAGAACCTATTCGCATGCATTCGTGTAATATATATGTAATATATAATATATATATAGATGTGTCATATACATATATATATATTTATATGTATATAAGAACCGCTGTTTCGTCCTAGCCATTATTCCTTTTCACTGTATCTTGTTCACCAGCTGACACTCTCCCAAAAGCCCTGAAAAGTGCACAAACGCCTGGGAATCACGGTATACAAGCGTCGTGCATAAACCGCTTCAGAAATTCATTTCGCTCTTTCTGTTAACAGAAACTTGCATAACCGCTGGCAGCCAGACAGAAAGACATGGCAAGGGAAAGACGAACGGACAAGCAAACACAGATGAGCAACATAGAAAGTCCTGTATAGAGACAGGAACACAGACAGAGCGAAACACGGGCAGTGAGGCAGGGACAGTCCTAAATAGATACCAAAGCATAGACAGACAGGGATGACAGGGATAGACAGAGACACTGACACAGAGCGAGACAAGGGCAGCGAGACAGGCTAAACAGATAAGCGCACAGACAGTGAGAGGCGCACATATAGGCAGAGACATAAAAACAGAGACACTGCGAAAGACAGACAGCATAGGGACGTTTTTTTGGGGGGGGGGGTTGGGCATTGCGCGAGACAGATAAACAGCTAAAGTCATAGAAAGCAGAGACCAATGGGCGAACACAGAAAGACGCAGGTACAAGCAGAGCTCTGCGCTACGTGGGGGGCGCGACACCTCTGCGACCGGCCCCTCCTTGTGTATGACCAATATATACATACAAGTGTGGGGGCGAGTTTATATTTATATATATATGTATACACGTCAGTGTTTGTATACATAAATTTGTGTGCGTGTTTACACACATGTCTGCGCGAATGTATAAACAAAGGGTCATGTGTGAGAGAGTATATATGTGTGTGTTGGGGAGTGTATTTATACATTCACGTGTTTGCGCCAGTGTATATGAATGCCTCTACGTCTGTATACGTGCATGTGTTAGCTTCTACATATAAAGAGAGGGCGGGGCAATCTGCAATGTATGTGTTAAAATGTCTCCCTCAGATGCATGCGTACCGTGACATACAAGAGTGCCTGGGGTTGGTATGAATTGACAAACGCATGTAAAAGTTACACTTGAAAATATTTGAGTGGAATGTAATGCCTCATAGACACTCAAAGCCTAAACGTGAAAAATACGTATACCTCACTGTTGAGTTTAGACAATGTGTGCATCTCATTTAGGCGAACACAACACTAAGTGTGTGAATAATAAAAGTCTGTACATGTCAGTGACACCTGCATTACATCAACTCAATATGTAACTCGATAAAAGACACAGCGGTAACATTAGACATGATAGAGAAGTGTCAATCTATCTAAGTACCTACCTAGGTACCAATGGTCATGACCATACGTTCATTTATATATGTACCGAGCAAGTATTCTATGTATGATATATAGCATGTCACCCTCGATGTCCTGCTGCGGCTGTGTCCCCGGGAGCACCCTCACTCGATGCACACAGATACAGGGTTCACCGGTGTCCCTGCAACTCGAGGGCACCCTCCTCCGAGTCGGCCCGTGTCATTCTTTGCATTGTTACATTCTTATCGGAACACCTCTGGATCATGTTGCAGTCGCTTCGCCTCCCCCGTGTGCCCACAACACGGAGATGTTTTCCAGGCCGGGTCGCCGTACGCTTAAGTCTGTTTGGTGGTCACGCGAACAAGGGTCACCCGCAGATGAACAATTAGAGATGTTAGAACTAACCCAGACGTTGGATTACTACGTGCAGTTGACAGTATAACAGGGACACTGGTTAGACTATGTGTTGTAACCGTGCACACGTGTGTGTGGTGTTCTAGTGTGAAATGTTCACAGATGAGCTGTTGCATCCGCAGAGGCAACCGAGAAGCGCCGTGCACACGTCTGTCGTGCAGCCCTCCCCCTTCACGCAATGTGGGCGTGGGGGTAAAGCCATCCCTTCTTGCGCCGTATCGATTGTAACGTGACTATCTTAAATTAGCCGATGAGTCCCCCTTACTCATAAACACACACATCGTTCCGTTCGCTGTATAGGGGTGCACAACCCCGCGGTGCATACCCTCGAGCCGAAACACCGACTGCAGTCGTCCAACTGATACACACACTTCTGTTTTGGTAAAAATAAAGGAGCTCATTAAAGGAACTCAAAGGAGCTTATTTTCTTATTCAAATTGCGCGAAAATGTGAAATCTTCCATAAGCACCTCTACTCGCGCTCTCTTTGTGCCTTGAAACTAAATAAAACATAACGTGGTCGAACTGTTACCAATATTCATGCACACACCAGGGCAGCGACGGCTGCACCGATGTCAGAGATTTATTTTTTTGCAGAAATAATTATACACTAGTCAGAGACTTCTTCAATTAAGGCTGGTGGCTGTTTTTTTTTAAGTGACCTTTTTTCTGCAGGGTGAGAGCGTAACATAAAAACACCCGTGTGTTTAGACAACAATAACAACAGCAGTGTTTTCAGAGAAATCGTGGTTCAGTTGTCAATATTTGCTAAACACTTCTTGAATTTACAGAATACTCACAATTTGAAGGACTGAGGTTGTAAATGTAAGCTATAAAATTTAATTTATGTAATTATTTATTCAGGGCTGGCGATGAACTAGACGCTCATATTTTGTTGAAAAAAGATCTCGCTAAAGGCTGACGAATGCTCTCCATAGGCCGTGTTAAACTTGGTCAGTTGATGCACTTTCCCCTCCCCCTACCTCGGACAGCCCCCGCCCCCCCCCCTCCACTCCCCAGGCCAGAGCTCTGGGTAGATAAGGAAGGGGCGGAGCCTTCAGCATGGCGCTTATTCATGAATGTTCTGTGCTTGTTAGTAAAGTGCCACAACTCAGGACCGAGCATTCATGAATGTTCTGTGCTTGTTAGTAAAATGCCACAACTCAGGACTGAGCACCACCAGGCTGGCTTCCTCACACCACACAAATCCACAACAGACCTGTTAGCAAAGGATAGAGGGTCTTGGGAGACCCCCTGCAGTCCCTGCCCATCAGGGGAGCCCAGGGCTGCGGGAGGCGGGGCATTCACACTGGCCCTCTAATTGTTTCACTGACGACACCCCAGCCTCATGTCTGAGCTGTGAAGATGACGGCTTGAGTCCTGTGCGCCATGTGCCCCAAACACAAGCTCTTGTGTGGGGCACTTCCTGCCCCCCACCCCCCTCGAAACATAGGGATGCTGGCTGCAGCCCAGGACGTGGAAGTTTAAGCCAAAAAAGTCTGCTCCCGAAAATAATCTAGGGAGCAGAGGGTGTTGGGTGCCCTGCCTTTAGGGGCTCCTGTTTGCACGGCGTCCCGAGCAGGCCAAGGGCTTCATAGCACTTCAGAGGCCGCTCACTGATGGGGGGGGGGGGCGGCCTGCAACCACACACTCCTCATTGATGGCGTGTTTGCTCGTATAGGCACGCTTACATCTCTCTTACACACACGCACGACCTTTACTGGACGTCTGTGTACTCACGTGTGAACCACACAGCATATCCTCAAATACATATAAAGTAAAAGTACAGATACTGCTGCAATGTGTTACAGCTCGAGATTACTTTCATGTAAAGAGTCCTCTAGAATATGTTTTTATTTCTATAAACGACAGACGTGTTCACTTGCCGGCATAGTGTCGCTTCTAATTTTCCTTTTTAGAAAATGAGCTTATAAAAAATGCTTCGTTCTGCAAATGGTGTGCACCATCCTAGACATTTCCCTGATTGGAGTTGTCACATGTTGGCAAGACAACAATAATGTGCGTCCTCTTTGTGCCACGAAGCAGCAACTCAACTAATTGGGCAAACGGGCATTATTCACGAGGGCGCTCCTTTTAGAATACCATAGTGATGCAATGATGTTCATTTCGCGAATCCTGCCGTGTACATTAGATAAATTAGAACCGCACCAGAGGTGAGCAGGGTTGCACGCAGGGTCCGACGTGTGGCAGCACATGGATTGCCCGAGAGCAGGGGGAGAGGACGAGCACACCACTGCCTTTCTCCGAGGCAGAGCAGAAATGCCTCGGAGAAACGCAGCGTCCTTTTCGGATTCGGGGGCGTGTTTGTCTTTTCTCTCCTCCAGCCATTGGCTGGAGGAGAGAATGAGACTTTCTGCAAAAAACACGCCCCCCCGATCCGAAAAGGACGGGGCCTAATCAGAGTGACTGACCTCTTCTCCAGTGGCTGGCCAGCATTTACGAGGCCAGCCAATGGAGAACAGGGGAGAAGAGGGGCTGGTTCAAGCCCCTCTTCTCCAAGTCATTAAATCTCCGACTTCCGGTTCTGCCTTTCGGCAGACCGGTAGTCCTCGACCTAAAAATGGGACGTGCGCGACCAGATGGCCGAGGGGTACAGGCGCCACCAGATGGCCGGGCTCGGAAGGGAAGGTATCTGGTCGCTCTGCGCCCCAACAAACGAGTGAGCGGGTGCCGGAGCATGGGGGGCCGGAGGCCCAGGGCCCCGGCTGGGCCTCAGCCATGGAGGCTGCGTGGGGGACCCGGCGGGCCCTCCGACCCGGGGCCCGCAGAAAACCTTGACAAGCAGGGGAAGCCTGCACGGGACCGACAGACCCCAGTCCCAGGCCCTTGGCAGAGCGGCAGGCCGGGGGAAGGGACCCGGGGCCGGGGACCCCGACCTGGGGCCCGACCGGGCCCCTGGACCCAGCCGGGGCTCCCAGACCCGGAGGCGCTGGGGAAGCCTCCCCGGGCACTCCGGGCCCTGCCCCGGGCACCCTGCCACACGGCAGGACCCAGGACGGAGCCCGGGGTGGGGAGGCCGCCCTCCCCGGGGCCCCCAGGGGCCCGGCCGGAGCTCCTGAACCCAGACGAGCGATGGGAGGCTCCCCGGCCACAACGGAACCCCGTCCCTGGCCTTTGGCAGTGCCGCAGGCCGGGGGATGGGGCCAGGGGACGGAGACCCCGACCCGGGGCCCGACCGGGCCCCTGGACCCAGCCGGGGCTCCCGGGCCCAGAGGCGCAGGGGAGCCTCCCCGGGACCTCCGGACCCCGCCCCAGGCACCTTGCCACGCGGCAGGACCCAGGACGGAGCCCAGGGTGGGGAGGCCGCCCTCCCCGAGGCCCCGAGGGGCCCGACCGGAGCTCCTGAACTCAATCCAGCGAGGGGAGGCTCCCCAGCCACAACGGAACCCCGTCCCGGGCCTTTGGCAGTGCCGCAGGCCGGGGGACGGGGCAAGGGGACGGAGACCCCAACCCGGGGCCCGACCGGGCCCCTGGACCCAGCCGGGTCTCCCAGGCCCGGAGGCACAGGGGGAGCCTCCCCGGGCCCTCCGGACCCCGCCCCAGGCACCCTGCCACGCGGCAGGACTCAGGACGGAGCCCGGGGTGGGGAGGCCGCCCTCCCCGGGGCCCCCAGGGGCCCGGCCGGAGCTCCTGAACCCAGACGAGCGATGGGAGGCTCCCCGGCCACAACGGAACCCCGTCCCTGGCCTTTGGCAGTGCCGCAGGCCGGGGGACGGGGCCAGGGGACGGAGACCCCGACCTGGGGCCCGACCGGGCCCCTGGACCCAGCCGGGGCTCCCGGGCCCGGAGGCGCAGGGGGAGCCTCCCCGGGTCCTCCGGACCCCGCCCCAGGCACCTTGCCACGCGGCAGGACCCAGGACGGAGCCCAGGGTGGGGAGGCCGCCCTCCCCGGAGCCCCCAGGGGCCCGGCCGGAGCTCCTGAACCCAGACGAGCGATGGGAGGCTCCCCGGCCACAACGGAACCCCGTCCCTGGCCTTTGGCAGTGCCGCAGGCCGGGGGATGGGGCCAGGGGACGGAGACCCCGACCCGGGGCCCGACCGGGCCCCTGGACCCAGCCGGGGCTCCCGGGCCCAGAGGCACAGGGGGAGCCTCCCCGGGACCTCCGGACCCCGCCCCAGGCACCTTGCCACGCGGCAGGACCCAGGACGGAGCCCAGGGTGGGGAGGCCGCCCTCCCCGGGGCCCCGAGGGGCCCGGCCGGAGCTCCTGAACTCAATCCAGCGAGGGGAGGCTCCCCGGCCACAACGGAACCCCGTCCCGGGCCTTTGGCAGTGCCGCAGGCCGGGGGACGGGGCAAGGGGACGGAGACCCCAACCCGGGGCCCGACCGGGCCCCTGGACCCAGCCGGGTCTCCCAGGCCCGGAGGCACAGGGGGAGCCTCCCCGGGCCCTCCGGACCCCGCCCCAGGCACCCTGCCACGCGGCAGGACTCAGGACGGAGCCCGGGGTGGGGAGGCCGCCCTCCCCGGGGCCCCCAGGGGCCCGACCGGAGCTCCTGAACGCAATCCAGCGAGGGGAGGCTCCCCGGCCACAACGGAACCCCGTCCCGGGCCTTTGGCAGTGCCGCAGGCCGGGGGACGGGGCCAGGGGATGGAGACCCCAACCCGGGGCCCGACCGGGCCCCTGGACCCAGCCAGGGCTCCCAGGCCCGGAGGCGCAGGGGGAGCCTCCCCGGGCCCTCCAGACCCCGCCCCAGGCACCCTGCCACGCGGCAGGACCCAGGACGGAGCCCGGAGTGGGGAGGCCGCTCTCCCCGGGGCCCCCAGGGGCCCGACCGGAGCTCCTGAACCCAATCCAGCGAGGGGAGGCTCCCCGGCCACAACGGAACCCTGTCCCGGGCCTTTGGCAGTGCCGCAGGCCGGGGGACGAGGCCAGGGGATGGAGACCCCAACCCGGGGCCCGACCGGGCCCCTCGACCCAGCCGGGGCTCCCAGGCCCGGAGGCGCAGGGGGAGCCTCCCCGGGCCCTCCAGACCCCGCCCCAGGCACCCTGCCACGCGGCAGGACCCAGGACGGAGCCCGGAGCCCGGAGTGGGGAGGCCGCCCTCCCCGGGGCCCCCAGGGGCCCGACCGGAGCTCCTGAACCCAATTCAGCGAGGGGAGGCTCCCCGGCCACAACGGAACCCCGTCCCGGGCCTTTGGGAGTGCCGCCGGCCTGGGGAACGGGGCCCAGGGATGGAGCCCCCCCACCCGGGGCCCACACGGGCCCCTGGACCCAGCCGGGGCTCCCAGGCCCGGAGGCACAGGGGGAGCCTCCCCGGGCCCTCCGGACCCCGCCCCGGGCACCCTGCCTCGTGGCAGGACCCAGGACGGAGCCCGGGGTGGGGAGGCCGCCCTCCCCGGGGCCCCCAGGGGCCCGACCGGAGCTCCTGAACCCAAGCCAGCGAGGGGAGGCTCCCTGGCCACAACGGAAGCCCGTCCCGGGCCTTTGGCAGTGCCGGGGGACGGGGCCGGAGACCCTGACCAGGGGCCCGGCCCCTGGACCCAGCCGTGGCTCCCAGGACCGCAGGCACAGAGGAAGCCTCCCCGGGCCCTCCGGACCCCGTCCCGGGCACCCTGCCACGCGGCAGGCCCCGGGGATGGGGCGGCATCCGGGCCCATCCAGCTGCCGGCTGAGGACCGAGAGGGGTCCCAGAGTACCCTGTCCCTAGTAATCCGGAGGAAGGCTACGCCCCTTTCTTGTAACCCGCGCGCTTCAGGTGACGGAAGGGACCCAAGGGGCGAACGCACCCGGCCTCCTGGAGCCCTGGCTGGGATCCGGGAGGCGAATGGACCCTCATCGGGACTTCCAGGCCGGCCCGGCCATCTGGTAGACCCATTGGAAAGCATTGCGCGCGCGACCAGATGGCCGAGGGGAAAGGAGCGACCGGATGGCCGGCACCTGAAAGGACTCCCGTCTGTCTGAGCCATAGCAGTAGGGCTCCCACCTGCCCACCCACCCGCCAAGGGCTCGGGGGGGCTCTGCTTCCCGGGGTGGGCTCGGGGGACCCCGGCTGGGCCTCAGGCACGGGGAGGACAACCGGAGCTCTCGGGGCCCGGGCGCCCGGCGGAAGACTGCCCGGGACCCGTGGAGCCCGTCCCTGGGCACCTTGCCACGCCGCGGGCCGGACGAGGGAAGCCCCGGAGGCCTGGGAGGATGTTGCCTGGGCGTAGCCCATCTGGTCCCCGGCAAGGAACTGCCGGCCTCGGGGGGGTGTTCCGACATACCCTGCCCCTACTAATCCGGAGGAAGGCTACCGTCCTTTCTTGTAACCCGCGCGCTCCGGGTGATGGAGGGGACCCTATGGGCGAACGCGGCCGGCCTCCTGGAGCCCTGGCTAGGATCCGGGAGGCAAATGGACCCTCATCGGGACTTCCAGGCCGGCCCGGCCATCTGGTCGCCCCATTGGAAAGCATTGCGCGTGACCAAATGGCCGAGGGGGGGAAGGTGCAACAAGATGGCCGGGACTGAAAGGACTCCCATCTGTCCAACCCCGAGCCTTCGCGCTGGGGTTCCCGCCTGCCCACGCAGGGCTCCGTGGCTGCAGGGCTCCGGGGCTGCAGGGCTGCAGGGCTCCAGGGCTGCAGGGCTCCAGGGCTCCGGGGCTGCAGGGCTCCGGGGCTGCAGGGCTCCAGGGCTCCGGGCTGAAGGGCTCCAGGGCTGCAGGGCTTTGGGGCTGCAGGCCTCGGGGGACGCCCGGGGGACCCATGGAGCCCGTCATGGGTACTTTACCTCGCCGCGGGCTGGAGGAGGAAGCACCCGACGCCCCGGGGAAGTGTCGTCCGGGCTTGGCCCATCTGGTCCCCGCCTGAGAACCGTAATCCCCAGGAGGGGTGTCCCGGCATACCCTGCCCCTACTAATCCGGAGGAAGGCTACCCACCTTTCTTGTAACCCTCGCGCTCCGAGTGACGGAGGGGACCCTAGGCGCGGACGCGCCCGGCCTTCTGGAGCCCTGGCTGGGATCCGCGAGGCGAATGGACCCTCATCGGGACTTCCAGGCTGGCCCGGCCATCTGGTCGCCCCATTGGAAAGCATTGCGCACGACCAGATGGCCGAGGGGAGAGGTGCAACCAGATGGACGGGACTGAAAGGACTCCCATCTGTCCAACCCCGAGCCTTCGCGCTAGGGTTCCCGCCTGCCCACGCAGGGCTCCGTGGCTGCAGGGCTCCGGGGCTGCAGGGCTCCAGGGCTGCAGGGCTCTGGGCCTGCAGGGCTCCGGGGCTGCAGGGCTCCGGGGCTGCAGGGCTCCGGGGCTGCAGGGCTCCGGGGCTGCAGGGCTCCGGGGCTGCAGGGCTCCGGGGCTGCAGGGCTCCGGGCCTGCAGGGCTCCGGGGCTGCAGGGCTCCGGGCCTGCAGGGCTCCGGGCCTGCAGGGCTCCAGGGCTCCGGGCTGAAGGGCTCCAGGGCTGCAGGGCTTTGGGGCTGCAGGCCTCGGTGGCTGCAGGGCTCCGGGGCTGCAGGGCTCCGGGCCTGCAGGGCTCCGGGGCTGCAGGGCTCCGGGCCTGCAGGGCTCCGGGGCTGCAGGGCTCCGGGGCTGCAGGGCTCCGGGGCTGCAGGGCTCTGGGCCTGCAGGGCTCCGGACCTGCAGGGCTCCAGGGCTCCAGGGCTCCGGGCTGAAGGGCTCCAGGGCTGCAGGGCTTTGGGGATGCAGGCCTCGGTGGACGCCCGGGGGACCCATGGAGCCCGTTCTGGGCACTTTGACTCGCCGGGGGCTGGAGGAGGGAGCACCGGACGCCCTGGGGAAGTGTCGTCTGGGCTTGGCCCATCTGGTCCCCGCCTGAGAACCGCAATCCCCAGGAGGGGTGTCCCGGCATACCCTGCCCCTACTAATCCAGAGGAAGGCTACCCACCTTTCTTGTAACCCTCGCGCTCCGAGTGACGGAGGGGACCCTAGGCGCGGACGCGCCCGGCCTCCTGGAGCCCTGACTGGGATCCGGGAGTCAAATGAGCCCTCATCGGGACTTCCAGGTTGGCCCGGACATCTGGTCGCCCCATTGGAAAGCATTGCGTGCGACCAGATGGCCGAGGGAAAGGTGTGACCAGATGGCCGGGACCG
This sequence comes from Triturus cristatus, assembly GCF_964204655.1. Classification (NCBI taxonomy): domain Eukaryota; kingdom Metazoa; phylum Chordata; class Amphibia; order Caudata; family Salamandridae; genus Triturus; species Triturus cristatus. The sequence goes on from NW_028188447.1 coordinate 104,251, forward strand.
AAAGGACTCCCAGCTGCCCACACCGAGCCATAGCGGTAGGGCTCCCGCCTGCCCTTGCAGGGCTCCGGGGCTCTGCACCAGGGTCCCTTGTCCCGGGCAGATGGACACTTGGCAGGCCGCAGGACGTGGGATCCCAGGCCCTGATCAAAAATCAGGAGGCCCGGGGCCGGTCCCTGCTTCTCAACGCAGCCAGGCCGGGGAGATAGGGGAGCCTGCCCAAGCACGAGGGACCCCAGTCCCGGGCACACGGTCCCTCAGGTTGTGCGCTCGTTTTCCACAATTGTTTTTCAAAATTCCGCGAAGAGGCATTCCGCAAATTCCGCCCAGCCCTAATCTTAAGGCCTTGGTTCAACCATACCTTCCATCCCGCCCCCTCAGATCATCAGCTCAGGGCAATTTTGTGATTCCCCGCTTCAAACTGACGAGAATGGGCGGCTGCTCTTTTTCCTGTGCTGCCCCTAGACTGTGGAACACTCTCCCGGCTTCACTGAAACTTGAACCATCTCTGCTTAAATTCCGTAAAGACCTTAAGACCTGGGTTTTCTCTCATTAACAACTGCCATGGGTAATCACTAATTTTATCGGCGCCGGGAGACCCCCTGTTGGTAGCTGTGCGCCCTACAAATTCAACTACAAATACATCCATCCCTCTCCATCCATCCATCCATCTCTCTCCATCCATCCATCTATCTCTCTCTCTCCATCCATCCCTCTCTCTCCATCCAACTCTCTTTCTCTCTCTCCATCCATCCATCCATCTGTCTCTCTACATTTCTCTCCATCCATCCATCCATCTCTCCATCCATCCATCCATCTCTCTCGATCAATCCATCCATCTCTCTCTCTCTCCACTCATCTCTCTCTCTCCATCCATCCCTCTCTCTCTCCATCCATCTCTCTCTCTATCCATCCATTCATCTCATTCTCTCTCCATCTCTCTCCATCCATGCATCCATCTCCCCATCCATCCATCTCTCTCCATCCATCCATCCATTTCCATCCATCCATCCATCTCTCTCCATCCATCCATTCATCTCTCTCTATCCATCCATCCATCCATCCATCCATCTCTCTCCATCCATCCATCCCTCTCCATCCATCCATCCATCTCTCTCCATCCATCCATCTATTCCATCCATCCATCTCTCTCCATCCATCCATAAATCCATCTCTCTCCATCCATCCATCAATCCATCTCTCTCCATCCATCCATCCCTCTCCATCCATCTATCAATCTCCATCCATCCATCCATCTCTCTCCATCCATCCATCCATCCATCTCTCTCTCTCCATCCATCCATCTCTCTTTCTCCATCCATCCCTCTCTCTCTCTCTCTCTCTCTCTCTCTCTCCATCCATCTCTCTCTCTCTCCATCCATCAATCTCTCTCTCTCTCTCCATCTCTCTCCATCTATCCATACATCCATCCATCCATCTCTCTTCATCCATCCATCTCTCTCCATCCATCCATCTCTCTCTATCCATCCATCCATCCACATCTCTCTCCATCCATCCATCCATCCACATCTCTCTCCATCCATCCATCTCTCTCTCCATCCATCCATTTCACTCTCCATCCATCCATCCATCTCTCTCCCTCCATCTATCCATCCATCCATTTCGCTACCTCCCTCCATCAATCCATTCCTTTCTCTCCATCCATCCATCCATCCATCCCTCTCCCTCCATCCATCTCCATCCATCCATCCATCTCTCTCCATTCATCACCATCCATCCATCCATCTCTCTCCATCCATCCATCTCTCTCCATCCATCCATCCATCTCTCCATCCATCCATCTCTCTCCATCCATCTCTCTCCATTCATCCATCCATCTCTCTCCATCCATCCATCTCTCTCCATCCATCCATCCATCCATCCATCCATCTCTCTCCATCCATCCATCCATCCATCCATCCATCCATCCATCTCTCTCCATCCATCCATCCATCCATCCATCTCTCTCAATCCATCTATCCATCCATCAATCTCTCTCTCTCTCCATCCATCCATCTCTTACCATTCATCCATCTCTCTCCATCTATCCATCCCTCTCTCCATCCATTCATCTCCATCCCTCCATCCATATCCATCCATCCATCCCTCTCCATCCATCCAGACATCCATCTCCCTCTCCATCCATCCAGACATCCATCTCTCTCTCCATCCATCCATCCATCCATCTCTCTCCATCCATCCATCTCTCTCCATCCATCTACCCATCTCTCTCCATCCATCCATCCATCTCTCTCCATCCATCCATCCATCCATCTATCCATCTCTCTCCATCCATCCATCCATCTCTCTCCATCCATCCATCCACATCTCTCTCCATCCATCCATCCATCTCTCTCTCCATCCATCCATCCATCCATCCATCCATTTCTCTCCCTCCATCCATTTCTCTCTGTTAGACTTGGGGGTCTCTGGTTGGCGCAAGGTTGCCCTTGTGTCAAGCAGGAACCCTCTCCTCTACGTCAGGGCACAGGATAACCCCTTTTGGAATGACCCTTGCTCACCCTCTAGGTGTGGCGTGAGCAGCCAAGGCGATTCTTCAGGCGTTCTTAGTTAAGCAATTGTAACCGCACACAGTAAACACATTAATCCCCCCAGAAACGGACACCAGGCTTGGTTATGTGAAAATACGCTCCTTTATGTAAAAATAGGTATATATATATATGCAGACTTATCACAAGACCAATAACGTTTCTTTTTAGGCCACCAGGTTGTTATAGCAGGCGAATGTTCTGTGTTGCAGTTTCAAGAAATGGATACTTCTCAGTCTCTTTGAACAATGTTACTTTCCGGGTTCCAGTCACTGTTAGGCCCGTCGGGGCGCTTCGCTCTCTCTCTCTCCTTTCAAGTAGCGGCCTGGGCCCTACCGCGACTCACGCATCGGGCGTGGACACGCCTGCGCCGGGCACGGCTCTTCCCTCAGCAGCACTGAGACAGCTCTGGAGGAGAGGCGGATTTGCGGTGCGGTGGGGGCTACCGGGAACAGGGTGCCGATCAAGGGGCTTGGGGTCCCGGGGGTGATGGGGGGAGATGGACACTCGCTCTCACTCACCCTGTAAGACTCTGACGACAGCACAGCCCTCTGGCTCGATCGGCTCCTGATGACGGGGAAATAAGGCGTTGCGGGCCCCGAGCCCGATACTGGAACTTGAGGAATGTTGCTTTGGGAGTCGGCACGGGTCAGTGCGACTCTGTAACTCTGGGGGTACCTTTGGGTCCTTTTGTCGGCGGGTGCATGCAGGCAGGCAGGCGCGGCCCACGACCCTCAGCACGGCGGTGCAGGGGTCTCCACAGTGGGGGCGGCGCGGCCTGATTTAGTCCGGGATAGCAAAGCGGGGTCACAGGGCACGGTTTGTGCAGCTGATGACCCGGCGAGGATTACGATCGTCGGAGGAATTCCGGCGGGAGGGGCGACCGCGTTTCAGCGCGCTCCAGTAGCGAACGGTGGCAGAGGAGCAGGTAGCCTAGCCCGGGGCAGAGAGCGGCTCTGGTCGGAGCGAGGCTCTCACGGGGTCGAAGGCAGGCAAGCTCCCGAGTGTCACGGCCCTAGGAGGGGGCGATGAGGGGCGCAGTCTTTCTCCAGCGAGATGCAAACACAGCTCGAGCTTCAGGACGAGCAAAGGCACAGAGAACCCACTGGTCCTGGGGTTCAGTTCAGGGGGCAAGCTCAGATCAAGCCCTTGGAGAATGTTCAAGCACAAAGCAGCAAAGTCTATTCAGCAAGTCTTTTCCTCTCCTTTCTCAGCAAGGCAAGCAGCAGGCCAGTCCTTCCAGCGTCTTCTTCTCCTTCTAGTCGGGCAGAGGTTCTTTGTGGTAAAACAGGATTCTGATTTCTTAGGAGCCAGGCTCCTACTTTTATACAGTGATTCTTTTGTTCTTTAGCGCCAGGGGGCCTAGGCCTGGCCCAGTCCAGTTCTGGAGCACTTTGTTATGGTGACTCTGCTCTTTCCTTTCAGCAGCAGGGCAGAGACATCAGCCGCTCCACAGGGGGCGGAGCCGGCTTTGTGGTGGCAGAGCACAGGTCTATTCAAGAGTCAAGGTGTACTCCTCCCACCCATCGTGGTGTAATCTCCCTACCCACCACCTGGCAGCCAGCCTGTCTCTGGGGATCCCCCAACCCTGCTCCTTATTGTTGCTAGGCAGAACACACACACACAGCAGAGGCGGACTGAAATGGCCAGGTCAGTAAATACTAACTTTCTAAAAGTAGTATTTACAAACCCAGGATATTAAAATAAACTTGACTACAAGAAGTATTTTATTATTCTGAGTTCAGGCATACTAAACTTGACATTCTACCATGCTCTATGAGTCCACTGGGGTCACAGCGTGTAGTGACTCCAGCAGCCCATTCTGGCCTATGGAGAGCAGGTAGCCTTCAATAGTGAAAAACGAAAAGGGCTGTAATTCACTACTAGGTCATGCCACACACATCAGGGCATGTCCTACCTTATGCCTACAATGCACCCTGCCCTTGGGCCTACCAGAGGGGTGGCTAATATGTAGTTAAGGGAAGGTTTAGGGACTGGCAAGTGGGGGCACTTGCGCAGTCAGCGCGACAGTACCAGCCTGCACGCAGGGTCTGCGGTGGCAGACCCTAGACACATTTTACAAAGCCGCTTTCTGTGGGTGGCGCAACCAGCGCTGCAAGCCCACCAGCAGCATTGGCATTCACAAGCCCTGGCACCCCTGGTGCACTTTACTGGGGACTGACAGTAAATCCAATAAACCAATCATGAATATCAATTACAGGTACACTTTACCTAGGGAGCACTTGCACTGCGGCACGGATTAGCCGTGGCGCAGTGCCCTGAGCGGACAATACCAGCAAAACATTTGAGGCACACCATCAAAAAAAGTGGAAGGGAAACTCACGCCAAGGTGCCAGGTCTAACACGTGTCCCCTCCAGCTGAAATGTGGGGAGAACTACCCTTGCCCAGGGGGTTCCTCGTCACTAAGGCGGAAATACCTGGACAGACCGTCAGCGTTGGCGTGATACTGTTCCACCGTAAAGTCAATACCCTGTAGGGAGATGGATCACCTCTACAGCTTTGGGTTCTCACCCCTCATTTGCATCAATCATCTGAGGGGCCTGTGGTCCGTCTGAACCCGGAAGTGAGACCCAAACAAGTAGGGTCTTAGCTTCTTCAGCGCCCAGACCACAGCAAATGCTTCTCGCTCAATTGCACTCCACCTACTTTCCCGTGGAAGTAACCTCCTACTGATGAAGGCTACGGGTTGGTCCCAGCCCTCCTCAGTCATCTGTGAGAGAACAGCCCCTACACCTGAAGCGTCTGTCTGCACTAGGAATTCCTTGGAGAAGTCAGGGGCCAAGAGCACGGGCGCCGTGCACATGGCAGTCTTCAGGGTGTCAAAAGCTTTATGACAGGTGTCAGTCCAGATCACTTTCCTGGGCTGCTTCTTGGAAGTCAGCTCTGTCAAGGGGGCAACAATCGTTCCATAGCCCTTGACAAACCTCCTGTAGTACCCAGTGAGCCCCAGGAAGGCCCTCACTGCGGTCTGTGTCTTGGGGGGTTCCCAAGCCAGGATGGTCTCGATTTTGGGTTGCAAGGGTGCCACCTTGCCACTCCCCACTTGGTGTCCCAAGGACACCACGGAACCCTGCCCGATCTGGCACTTGCTTGCCTTGATCGTGAGGACTGCTCGGCGCAGAGCCATCAAAACTTCCCAGAGGTGGCGCAGGTGTTCGGGCCAGGTGGCACTGAACACTGCGATGTCATCCAGGTAGGCGGCACTGAACTCATCCAGCCCAACCAATACCTGGTTGACCAACCTCTGAAAGGTGGCAGGGGCATTCTTCATTCCAAATGGCATGACCCGGAACTGGAAGTGCCCATCTGGTGTAGAGAATGCTGACCTCTCGTTGGCCCCTTCGGTCAAGGCGATCTGCCAGTACCCAGACGTTAAATCAAACGTGCTGAGGAACCGGGCAGCCCCTAGCCGATCAATGAGCTCATCAGCTCTGGGGATGGGGTGCGCGTCAGTCTTAGTTACTGAATTGAGTCCTCTGTAGTCCACACAGAACCGGAGTTCAGGTGTGGCTCCCGGCGCAGCAGCTTTGGGGACCAAGACCACGGGGCTGGACCAAGGACTGCTGGAGGACTCAACAACCCCTAACGCAAGCATTTTGGAGACCTCCTCCTTGATGCAAGCTCTGACCCTGTCAGTTACCCTGTAAGCCTTGTGCTTCACAGGTAAGCTGTCTCCTGTGTCCACATCATGGACGCACCAATCTGTGACACCAGGAACCAGGGAGAACCTATCTGGAAACTGCCCCAGCAAGTGGCGGCAATCTTCCTGTTGTTCGGGCGTCAGGGTGGGTGAGAGGTTAACTCCATCCACTGACCCATCTTTCTCAGAGGCTACTAAGAGGTCAGGAAGAGGCTCAGTCTCCTCTTCCATTCCATCATCAGTGGCCAGCAGCATGCCCACTTCGGTCCTCTCTGAGTGGGGCTTAAGGCGGTTAACATGTAGGACCCTCAAAGGGTTCCTGGGAGACTGCATGTCCACCAAGTAGGTGATAGGACTTTTGCGCTCCACAACCTCAAATGGACCTGTCCACTTATCCTGAAGTGCACAAGGCTCCACTGGGGCCAAGACCCACACCTTTTGTCCAGGTTGAAGCTCTACCAGAGTGGCATTCTGGTCGTACCACCGCTTCATCTCTTCCTGGCTGGCTTCCAGATTTTCCTCAGCAAGTTGCCTGAAACGCCTAGTCTGGTTTCTGAAGGCCAGCATGTAACTGTATACATTCTGGGGAGGTTTCCTGGGAGATTGCTCCCAGCCTTCCTTTCCCAAACTCAGAGGTCCTCTTACTGGGTGACCATACAGAAGCTCAAAGGGGCTGAACCCTAGAGACTTCTGTGGCACCTCTCGGTAAGCAAAGAGCAGGCATGGCAAGAGGACGTCCCACTTACACCTCATTGGACCGTCTAGGCCCATGATCATGCCTTTGAGGGTTCGGTTGAATCTCTCAACCAACCCATTTCCTTGGGGGTGGTAAGGAGTGGTGAACTTGTAAGTTACCCCACACTCCTTCCACAGGGATTTCATATATGTGGATATGAAATTGGTCCCCCTGTCGCTCACCACCTCTAGAGGGAATCCCACTCTGGAGAAAATTCCCATCAGTGCCCGTCCCACCACGGGGGCCGTCACTGTCCTCAGAGGGATGGCTTCAGGGTAGCGGGTGGCATGGTCCACCAAGACCAGGATGAACCTGTTGCCCAGGGCTGTCTTGGGGTCCAGAGGCCCAACAATATCAATACCCACTCGCTGGAATGGCGTACCGACCACGGGGAAGGGTTGCAGAGGAGCCTTGTGCTTCCCCCCACTCTTACCACTTGCCTGGCAAGTCTGACAGGTTCGGCAGTAGGAATCTGAGTTCTTGTGCATTTGGGGCCAGTAAAAGTGGGTGACAAGCCTGTCATAGGTCTTGTTCATCCCCAAATGTCCTGCTAAAGGCACATCATGAGCCAGCCCCAGTAGGAAGGTTCTGAACTTCTGGGGTACCACCAGCACACGGGCTGACCCAGGTTCAGCAGCCTTAGGCTCTGAATACAGGAGGTCACTCTCCCAGTACACGTAGTGTGTTTTGGGCTGAACACCATTGGCCTGGTCTGCAGCCTGCTGCCGCATACCCACGAGAGAAGGGCATTCTTTCTGCTCCCTGCAGAATTTCTCCCTGGAGGGGCCTCCTTCTTGCTGCCAATGGGTCAGCTCAGGCAGGTCCCCCAGTTCGGCAATCTGTTCCCCGGTGGGCTCCAGAGCATCCCCCTCAGGGTCTGCTTCCTCCTGGGCCGTGGGAACTTCGGGGGCTGGTTTCCCGCGCCTCCTGCGCCTTCTCCCTAAGGCCGGTTCCTGGACCTCTCCCTCAGGCTCCAGGACCCTCTCAACACCCCCACTGGCTGCAATGGACCGGGTGGTCACGCACGCCCAGTCGGGTAGACCCACCATCCTCAGATGCGTGGTCTTCTCCACCTTTTCCCAAGGGGAGCTCTCCAGGTCGTTCCCTAGCAGACAGTCTACAGGCATGTCAGTTCTCACAGCGACTTATAGAGTACCAGAGACCTCCCCCCACTCAAAGGGAACTTGAGCCATTGCACAACGACTCTCTATGTTGTCAGCATTGACAACCCTACAGTAGGCATTGGGTACAATCTGCTCTTGAGACACCAGGTGTTGCCTCACCGAGGTCACGCTGGCTCCTGTATCTCTAAGAGCCTCAACCTTCTTTCCATTGATGGTCACTACTTGCCCATCTTTCTTAGTGTTAGAGGGTAAGTAGGTTTCAGGGACCATCTCACTGTCTCCTAGCGAGACTAGGGTCATATGCGCAGGACCCCCACCCCCCTGGACTGCTATCTCCTTCACAAAATTAACATTAGCTACTTGCCGGGGTGGAGCACCAGTGGGTGCTGTCTTACCAAACAGGCGACACTTAGGATCAGAGGCAATGTGACCCGGGTCACCACACCTGTAACAATTGAAGGGCCCCTTTGGAACAGGCCTACCTGTCGGGGCCCCGTTCTGCTGCGGGGGTGGGGGAGGCTGAGAACTCTTCTGCTGGTTCCCTTGGGAATTACTTTGGGGGCCTTTTTGGAACCCTTTCTGTTTACCCTTGTCCCCCCCACTCTTCTGCTGGGGACCCTGCCCACCTTTGGCGGAGTCTCCCACTTGACCCTTGTGGACCCTGGTGCTGAGCCAGCGGTCCGCCTCCTCAGCAAGCTTCCTCGGGTTGGACAGCTTGCTATCAATCAGGTGCTGGCGTAGCTCAGGAAAACATTGACTGGACAAGTGCTCCCATGCAATTAAATCAAGCAGCCCTTGATAATCATTCACTTTGCTACCCTGTGAGAAAGTGGCTCTGTATATACTGTTCCCTAATAGGTACAGGGTGTCCAGAGTCCACAGTCCCCCAGAGGCTGATAGAGGTCAAAGTTAGGTATGACCTTACTCTCAAAAGTGGTAGCTTGGTCAAGCAGTAAGGCAGTACCAGAGGACAGTGTAAAGCATTTATTGTACACACTCAGTCAGCAAATGGTTTCACACACTCCATAACTGAACTCTAGGCCAATGGTTTATATATATAAAATATATGCTTGTTTTATTTTTAGAACCACAAAGGGGATAAAAATATACTTTCTCAGAATGAGAGGTTGAATATAAATACTTTTGTCCAAAGCAATACATTTTTGTAAACAGTCACAGTTGGTTGCAATAAACAATCCTATTTCCTAAACATAACAATGCATTGAGCTCAATGGTAAATTCAGGTTATTTGTAATAAATACCTTTTCAGATTACTTTTGGAATTCCAGGTCTGGCTCCTAGATCCAGCCCTGGGTCAGTATTCAGAATCAAGTGATAAAAGTCGACTTAATAACTGTAATGATTTTTAAATAATATTTAGCTATTTCAAAAGTTAGCACTTAGAAAATATTTCAAGGAAAACATTCAATGGATCTCTATGGCAAGAAATTCAAATTGCAGGTAGGGTACTTTATCGTTACTTTAGTAATCCAGGACTGGGTACCTAGACCCAGGACTGGGGTCCCTATCAAAAACAGGTAAGTAATTTCGTTTGCAGAAATGGTACGATTTTAAAAGAATATTTCAAATTTGCAAAAATAGACACTTAGAAGAAATTTCACAGAAAAGCAGACAATGGTTTCCTATGGGAGAAAAATGAGTTAGAGGTAAGTATAGTTGTGGACACTTTTCAGAGTCAGGGCTGGGCACCAAGATCCAGCACTGGGAGCTCACCTAGGAGCAGGTGAGTAAATTCGTTTTTGTCACTTGGCTGATTTTTGCTGAATATTTGTAGTTTTGAAAAGTTCACACAGAAGATTTTTGAAGAAAAAGCCAGTCAATGTTACCCTATGAGGAAAATGAAGTTAGCGGTTTAAGGGTAAGTACTCGACTGGCAGAGTTGAAATTCCGGGCATAGACTCAGGGGTCCCCCAGTGTCAGGTAGGTACAGTTGGTTCACCCTCAGCGGTTTCAGGACGGCCGGGTGCAGAGAGAGTTAGGCCCAATGTTATCCTATGAGGGATAGGGGGGCCTTGGTTGGTGGCTGCTGTCTGGCAAGCCACGCGGCTGTGGGAGCTGGGCTCCTGGTCACTTACTCAGGGCAAGTGGGGAAGTAGGTTAGTGTAGAGAGGGCCCTGCCAGGGCCACTTGGGCGGCTGGGTGCAGGGTGCTTTTGAGCCTTCGGGCGCTCAATGGAAATCAATGGGAATGTTCCGGTTTGGAAAAAGGCTGCAGGCTCGGGGACGAGGATGCTTCAGGTGCCACCACCACTTCGAGAGGTAAGTTGGGTAGTTGTAGGTTAGGTGGGTACCCCGGGATTGGGCACAGGAGGCCGCAGGGCGCCGGGTGCAGGGGTGCCTTTTGATGTCGGAAATCTTACCCTCTGGTTGGTCGCGGTGGGGGTGGCACTCTGTTCTGAGGCTGCAGGCTTCTTCCGGAATGTCGAGGGGGGTCCTTGGGTGCCAGACTCGGGGTCACAGTCGCTGTGGGGTCGTCCTCAGGGTCTTTGTCCACTCCGGCACTGGCCAGGCTTGGCTGGTGCAGAGTGTGTTGGGTCCGCGGTTCCGGGCTGCTGCCAGGGGTTAAAAATAGGTTTCCTGAGTCTACTCATGGGAGTCCCAGGGGCTTAGAGCCAAAAGGTAGCCAGGTCCTCCGGGGTTGGTGAGGTTGCTGGCCACGAGAGATGCCGCGCTGGTGCAGGTTCGAGAGTCGACAGGCCGGTAGGGCTGGGGCCAAAGCAGTTGGTGTCTTCTTCTCTTTTTAGCAGCTGCAGGGCAGGTCCTTGTTCTTCTTGCTCTTCTTGTAGTTTTCTATCTGGAATCTGAGGAAGGAAGGTTCAGGGTGCCCCTAAATACTAGATTTAGGGGCGTTACAGGTAGGTGAAGGCCAGGGACCAATGGGTCCTTGTCCTGGGGTGGGTACACCCCCTATCCTGCCTCTCTCCTGTGGGAGGGGGGCAGTAGCCTAATCCTGATAGGGTAGGGCCTCCCATCTTCAAGATGGCGAGAGCCCGGAGATGTGCTTCACCTCGCCTCCCCCACCTGAGGGGTGGGGTGGGCAGGCTGGCACATCCCCTGTCCTTGTATGGGGTTTCCGGCCAAGCTTCCCGCCAGAGTGGGGGGTTGCAGTGGCCTGGGGAAACTCCAAATGGCGGCATGCCTTTGAAGCTTCCCTTTGCTCATCCTGGGGGAGGAGATTTCTCACCTCACCCAGGATGTGCATTGTTGCAGGCCTGGGAGAGCAGGAGCTCTCCCACCCAGGGGTCCAGCAACGTGTCTGCTGTGTGGCAGCCTGGGCAGCCTCAGAGCAGACGTGGATTGTAAGTTAGCTGTAAGGGGGCATCTCTAAGATGCCCTCTGGGGTGCTTAGTACATTAAATCCCATACTGGCATCAGTGTGGGTTCAATGTGCTGAGAAGTTTGATACCAAACTTCCCAGGCTTCAGTGTTGCCATTATGGTGCTGTGGAGCTCGTGTTTGACGAGCTCTCAGCACCATGTACTCTTAAATGACAGCACTGCACTTACAGTGCCCAGGAATGGACCCGGGTACTGTAGGGGCACAGGGCTCCTGCTCCTGTACCCACACCATAGGCGTAATGCACCCAGCTAGAGGGGTGGCTGACATATGCCTTGGCAGTGTAGGTGATGGGCATGGCACACAGTGATGTGTGCCATGTCGACTCTTTGTTTTGTCCTGCACCCAGACACTCAGCCTGCAAGGGCAGTGTGTGTGTGTAAGGGTACAGGGCCTCTGAGGGTGGCACAATGAGTGCTGCAGCCCTTAGAGGCCTTCCCTGGCCACAAGGCCCTGGGTACCTAGGGTACCATTTACTAGGGGCTGACATGTGGCTAGGGTTTGCCAATTTGGAGTTTGTGTGGTTTAAGGAAGGAACATAGGCCCTGGGCACCTGATTGGCAGGAACCCAGGGTACACTCAATCAAAGTACATTCAGCAATTTAGCAAAAAGTGGGGGCATACCATGCAAGAAAGATGGCACTTTCTCACATACCCTTCACCCAACCATCCAGTACTCTGCAAAAAAAAGTTACATACTCCACATACGTACTCTCAGGGATCTTCTTAGTCTCCCTGAACCTCTGTCTATATAGCTCAGGAGTTAACCCATACCTGGTCATTAAAGCTTCCTTCATATGGGGGTATGAGGCTTGGAGATCTAAGGGTAAATCTAACAGTGTGTCACGCCCTTAAGCAAGGAACCTTCCCCACAACCCCGCTCCCCAGTCTTTCTCAGGGACCCGGTGTGAAGACATGGCCACCTCATAGGCTCTAAACCACTGCCCTATGTCATCCTTTCTAAAATACTCCTTTACTACATCTTTGGGGATGTACACCTTGGACTCTACCTGCACCGGCGGAGTGCTGCCACCAGAAGGAGCGGTGTCCAAACTTTTCGCCTTCAGCTCCAACTCCTTCAATCTTATATCATGATCCATTTGGCGTTGTTGTGCCTCTAAGGCCAACTTCTGCTTTTCCATTTCCATTTGTCCTGCCAACTTTGCCATCTCCATTGCATGCGCCCTGTCTGCTGCCCTGTCTGCCAGCTCCTCTGGCGACAGGACTCTGCTGGGCTCCCCAAGGTTGTCGGGTGGAATGATGTCCCCCGCATTCTGTGGGTCTCTTGACTCCTTCCAGGCTCTCAACGCCTTGGTGTACTGGTTCTTCCTCTTGAATCCAGCATGGGGAACTCAGAGTTTTACACTGTAGCCTTTCAATTGCTCTACTGTGTATCCTTCCAGTCCCTCCCAATCCACCTCATCTATTCCAGAAATCACAGAGAGTGCTCTTCCAGCAGGGAGTGAGCCAGGCATGGTTGCAATAATGGCAGATGTCTCAACAAAGTTTAAAAATGAAAACCTGTGGCTGCGTTACTTGGTCTGCTCTCACTATCTGGTGATTAATAATTCACTGTAGGCAAATTACAAGTGCAAATCCGAATTCCCAGCCGCTGCCAACAATGTTAGACTTGGGGTCTCTGGTTGGCGCAAGGTTGCCCTTGTGTCAAGCAGGAACCCTCTCCTCTACGTCAGGGCACAGGATAACCCCTTTTGGAATGACCCTTGCTCACCCTCTAGGTGCGTGGCGTTAGCAGCCAAGGCGATTCTTCAGGCGTTGTTAGTTAAGCAATTGTAACCGCACACAGTAAACACATTAATCCCCCCAGAAACGGACACCAGGCTTGGTTATGCGAAAATATGCTCCTTTATGTAAAAATAGGTATATATATAGGCAGACTTAACACAAGACCAATAACGTTGTCTTCATGCCACCTGAGGTTTAAAATAGGCAAATGGTTTCTTTGTTGCAGTGTCAAATGGTTACTTTTTAGTCTTTAGCAATGTTCCTTCGTGGTTCCACACACGACTTGGTCCGGACCCTACCGCGGCTCACACATTGGGCGTGGGCGCGCCTGCGCCGTGCACGGCTCTTCCCGGCGGCTCTGGTGCAGCGGGAGGCGAGACGGGCGTGCGGTGCGGTGGGGGCTACTGGGAACCCGGTAACTGTCAGAGGGCTCGAGATCCCAGGGGTGAGGACAGGGAAAAGCGCTCGCTCTCACTCACCTAGGAGATCGTTGAAGGAAGCCCAGTCCTCTGGCACGATCGGCTCCGGTTCACGGGGAAATAAGGCGTTGCGGGCCCCGAGCCCGATACTGGAACTCTTTGAAGAACGTTGCGGTTGCTTTAGGAGTCTGCACGGGTCAGTGCGACTCGGTGTTTCGGGGAGTACTTTTGGGTCCTTAGTCAGCGGGTGTATGCAGGCAGGCAGGCGCGGCCAATGACCCTCAGCACGGCGGTGCGGGGGGGTCTCCACAGCGGGGGCGGCACGGCCTGGGGTATTCCGGGGATAGCGAAGCGGGGTCACAGGGCATGGTCCGTGCAGCTGATGACCCGGCGAGGATCACGATCGTCGGAAGTATTCCGGCGGGAGGGGGTGACAGCGCTTCAGCGCGCTCCAGTCGCAGACGGTGGCAAAGGAGCAGGTAGCCTAGCCCGGGGGCAGAGAGTGACTCCGGTCAGAGCGAGGCTCTCACGGGGTCAAAGGCAGGCGAGCTACCGAGTGTCACGGCCCTAGGAGGGGCGATGAGGGGCGCAGTCTTTCTCCAGCGGGATGCAAACACAGCTCGAGTTTCAGGACGAGCAAAAGCACAGAGAACCCACTGGTCCTGGGGTTCAGTTCAGGGGGCAAGCTCAGATCAAGCCCTTGGAGAATGTTCAAGCACAAAGCAGCAAAGTCTATTCAGCAAGTCTTTTCCTCTCCTTTCTCAGCAAGGCAAGCAGCAGGCTAGTCCTTCCAGCGTCTTCTTCTCCTTCTAGTCGGGCAGAGGTTCTTTGTGGTAAAACAGGATTCTGATTTCTTAGGAGCCAGGCTCCTACTTTTATACAGTGATTCTTTTGTTCTTTAGCGCCAGGGGGCCTGGGCCTGGCCCAGTCCAGTTCTGGAGCACTTTGTTATGTTGACTCTGCTCTTTCCTTTCAGCAGCAGGGCAGAGTCATCAGCCGCTCCACAGGGGGCGGAGCCGACTTTGTGGTGGCAGAGCACAGGTCTATTCAAGAGTCAAGGTGTACTCCTCCCACCCATCCTGGTGTAATCTCTCTACCCACCACCTGGCAGCCAGACTGTCTCTGGGGATTCCCCAACCCTGCTCCTACTGTTGCTAGGCAGAACACACACACACAGCAGAGGTGGACTGAAATGGCCAGGTCAGTAAATACTGACTTTCTAAAAGTAGTATTTACAAACCCAGGATATTAAAATAAACTTGACTACAAGAAGTATTTTATTATTCTGAGTTCAGGCATACTAAACTTGACATTCTACCATGCTCTATGAGTCCACTGGGGTCACAGCGTGTCGTGACTCCAGCAGCCTATTCTGGCCTATGGAGAGCAGGTAGCCTTCAATAGTGAAAAACGAAAATGGCTGTAATTCACTACTAAGACATGCCACACACATCAGGGCATGTCCTACCTTATGCCTACAATGCACCCTGCCCTTGGAAGGTTTAGGGACTGGCAAGTGGGGGCACTTGCGCAGTCAGCGCGACAGTCCCAGACTGCACGCAGGGTCTGCGGTGGCAGACCCTAGACACATTTTACACGGCCGCTTTCTGTGGGTGGCGCAACCAGCGCTGCAAGCCCACCAGCAGCATTGGCATTCACAAGCCCTGGCACCCCTGGTGCACTTTACTGGGGACTGACAGTAAATCCAATAAACCAATCATGAATATCAATTACAGGTACACTTTACCTAGGGAGCACTTGCACTGCGGCACGGATTAGCAGTGGCGCCGTGCCCTGAGCGGACAACACCAGCAAAACATTTGAGGCACACCATCAAAAAAGTGGAAGGGAAACTCACGCCAAGGTGCCAGGTCTAACATCCATCCATCCATCTATCTCTCCATCCACCAATTTGATCTCGCTTGTATTCAGCCACCATTTTTTGTGTTCCACCGCCATTTTGTGTTGCCCTCACTCAGGCAGCACAATGAACGAAGTTTTTCTGCTGATCTTACTGCGACGTATCCGTCGAGAGGTTACCTATTTGGGTCATCTCTTATCAAAGGAGGGAAGGCGATTAACCCCAGAACGAATTCAAGCAATTGCGCAAATGTCTGTGCCATCTACACAAAGAGAGGTGCCTTTCTGGGCATCACTTCTTATTGTAGACAATGGATACCGAATTTTTCTTTGTTGGCCAAACCTTTGTTAGCACTCACTTTGAAAGACACACCCCAACCCCTTCCTTGGACTGACGAATGTCAGAAGAGTTTTACTGATTTACGTACTGCTCTGTGTTCTGCTCCTGTGTTGGGTACTCCAGATTACAGTAAGCCCTTCACGGTCTATGTCTATGAAAGAGAGGGTTGTGCGTTGTCAGTTTTAACACAACGATTTGGAGACAAACAGCGGCCATGTGCCTATTTTTCAGCTACGTTAGACCCAGTCGCCAAGGCATTGCCTAGTTGTCTCAAAGCTACAGCAGCAGCAGCGATTTCTATTCGTCAGTCTGCTGGAGTGGTGCTAGATATTACTCTCATTGTTATGGTACCACATGCAGTGGATACCTTGCTAAATAGGACGAAAACACAACATCTTACAAGTGCTCGATTGTCTGGATATGAGCTGACGCTCTTGCCTAGTCATGCGCACATCAAACGATGTAATATTTTAAATCCATTTGGTCAAAAACAAAAGAGTCCCTATTAGTTTTTTAGCATTCAGGAGGAAGCAATGCGCTCCTAGAATACAATAGTATTCATATACTTATGTTGCCCTCTGGTTCAGATCAGATCATTAGAGAACATGCAAGCACGAAACCAAATGTATAAAAAATATTAAAAATTTATTGACAAAACCAGTGATAGCAATTTGTACTTCTGGCCACTTTATGTTTGGGAAGATATCTTCCTTTGCCTCCTTTAATCGGTTACAATCTAAGTCTTTCAACATCAGTTAAAAATAGACAGACTGTGTATCAGTTTGAAATAGTCAGTACGCATGTTTAAAAACAATAGTGCAAATACAATATACAAAAGTAAAATCATATACAGTTATACAATTCTTTTATTCTTGTCTGTGGGGTTGTTAAAAAAAGTGTCGACGCAGCGTTTCGGTGATTTCTTTATAATTAGCACCTTCTTCAGGACTAACAACATTCAACATACATCTGTGTGGCAAAGAAATTCTTCAATTAGTAATCATTCGGTAAAAGAGTTTATAAAACAATTTCTATTTAATCTTGCTTCGTTCTCTGCATTTGATGCATTTGATGAATTTCTGAGGGCAACATATCAATAGTTTGAATTTGTCAAGATATAATCCAATGGGAAATATCAGTTAGTTAACCGTCCTTATTAAACAGTCTTCTCTTATTTTATGCATAGATCTTATGGTTTCTATGCATGGGCTTATATTCAAGTAAACTTCAAGGGCATACCCATTAATATATCAATGTTATATATCAAGAAGCCATACCTCTCTGTTTGGGAATCTTCTTGTTTCTGTATTATTCTTATACTCTGCCACCGCTGTATATATCTTTATCTAATATTAATACAGAGTTCACTTAGTTACTAATAGATATTGGTCGAAAATAATAAAAATCCCTTAATATAATGGGACTTCGTACCTTATATTCCTGTGATTCCTGTTTGGATTCGTAGGAGCCACCGTATAATTCGCTCTTGCTTACTGTGTTTCGTATTTTCTAATTATCTTAACTCCTATCTCATCATTTTCATTCCTGTATTTATTATAGAAGAAATAAGGAGAGGCTAGAGGGATTTGTTTTTTTGTCGGAGGCTTATTATATCGTTTTCCACAAATATCACTCCTTACCATTGGATCCATGGATACCGATCAGATGGCTCAGAATTTATTCTTCTTTCAAGATTCCCACTTGGTTCTCGTTTGGGTTCTTGTCTGTATGCGCTTTCTCAATTTGCGCTGTGGGTGGCGATAATTCCGTTGGATAGTGTCTGTGGAATTGATAGTATAACACTGTTAGTCTCTATCTCCTCATCTATATTTTGCTGTTTAATCTTATAGGCTATATTACGGATTCTTTAGGACATATTTAAATTATGGCTGTCCTCTTCTTCCTGTCATTATATTTTCCATCTAGTAACGTGATGTTTTAGAACCTTTCTTTTACTCATGCTAGTCTATATATGCCTACTGTTTTGTCTATACTTTGCTGTTTGATCTTATAGGCAATATTAGGAATACATTAAAACATATTTCAATTATGGATGTCCTCCTCTTCCTATCCCTATATATTCAATTTCGTAACGTGATGTTTTAGAACCTTCCTTTCTGTCATGTTATCGGCCATATACTTGGGTTGTTACTGCTTTGGGAAGCGTTTACGATTTACCGGGTATATCTTTTACATCTACCTTCATCTAAACGTTCCACATATCCTATGGCTTTTAAAATTGCTATTTGCGTACCTCTGCTTATCGTATGGGTATCTTTATAATAGCGGTGTACCTCTTGAGCCTTTCGCAGATTATTGCTCGCTGGTATCGGTTAATTTAACGTAAAATTACCCGGTGCGATTTCTTGACGCCGTTATCTAAATGGTGGCGGCCATCTAAAGATGGTAATATTCTCCATTGCATTACTAGCGATAAATATGATCTCATCATACTGGTTGTTTTCTCGCTTAATTATGTCATTTATTCTTTACTTTGGGGAAGTTTTTATCAATATCAAGTGAAGTGGTATTTCCCATAGTATATTTTATATATCTACATTCATTTAGTCGTTAAACATCAATTCCAGCTCTTAAACTTGCGTTTTTTCTTCCTACTATACATCGTATGGCAATCGTGATCATGGTGGTATAATTCGTAAGATTACCTCAGGCAAATGCTCACTCATAAAGGATAGGTTATTGCAGTCTTACCCGATATGGTTTCTGCGGCCTCCCTGCTCCAAACGAATCTCAGGAAATCTTCTTGTAAAGGACTTCCGGGGCATCGGACTATTTATATCCTTTTAGTCCACCCGGTCCTTACGTCACTAATCTGATTGGTCTAATTATGTATCGTTCCTTTTATGACTTACTTTCCTAATTTTTCTAAAAAACAGACATATGAGTCGTTTCCATTTAGTTTGTAATTCGCTCACGCACTTTGCTGTGTTTGATTTTTGTCGTCATTATTTCCATATTGGCGGCCATCTTAAGATGGTGTTGTTCACCTCCTCATTGATAGTAATATTTATGGTCACTTCAACTTGTTATTTCCTATCATAGACATATATCTTATTATTTAAGGAATTTTTTAATTATAAACTGATGTAGTTAGCTCCAAATCTTATTATATACAACTTTAAAGTTTTCTTCGTAGAATGTTATAATGGCATCATTCATTTCAGCGGCCATCTTGGGAGTTATTACTTATAGTTTGTAACTATTTATTACAACGACTAATATTTCGTTGAACGTGGATATAATTTTTACCGAATTTAAAATTTGACTCATAGCTTGGTATACTTATAGGATATGTTTTGCGGGTAACTTATAAAAGTTATCGTTATTCTTTTATGGCAGGCTATGAGCAAAAACTGAATTATTTAAGGCATAATTATCATTGCTAAATATATTTATAAAGTCTTGCCTTATTATGGGTAGACTAGTTTGTTCACTTTCTAACCCAGTATGATCTATGGACAATATGTGACGTTTGTCGTTACTACTTTGATCATAAGCTAAGTGTTATCTAAATTCAATTAGAACCTTATTGTTATGAACTATTAAAGGACTGTTACTTATCGAGATAACTTTCAGATGTTTATGGTTATTGTTGTGTTTCATTCTATTTAGTTAATATTTAAGAGCAATTTATACAATCGTAGGTCTACGTTGAGGAGGTTTGAAATGACAAGTTGTCTTAATAACTTACATTAAACCGCATTCTTCTTTTCTTTTTTTCTTTTATAGTAGGAAAAAAATCAATGAAAAATTGTTGAAAAATTGTCTAGGTCAGGGCAGCTAAATACTACATTCTTTAAATGATTTTATAGTTTTTTATATATACATTTAGATGAGTCTCTCCCATTCTTCTTTATTATTTAACCCAGTTTTATATGTGTTGAAACGGGACATGTAGAATTGTTCACGTTTTTTTCTCTTAATTTCATGGTTTCCGCCAAGGGCATTAACTTGAATGATTTCTATTCCACACCATTTAAGATCTTCTACAGCATGGTTTTGTTCTATCCAGTGTTCCACTAGGGGTGCTGTTCTCTTCTTAGTCCTAATGGCTGATTTGTGCTCTGTTATTCTGGTCCTTATTTCACGTGACGTTTCACCGATGTAACCTTTGTTACATGGACATATTATCATATAGATAATATCTTTAGTCCTGCAGTTAATAAAACTTTTTAATTTATGTGAGATTCCCATGTATGTAATCTCCTTGCCTTTGATCATATTGTTACAGTTTTTACAGGAATTGCATGGGAAATTACCTACTGGCAAAGGAGCGTTAGTTATACTGCGTTGTTTGCATGTTGATTCATTCCTATACGTATGAACTACATGATTTCTGATGGTGCGATTCCGTCTGAATGAGAACATAGGTTTGGGAAGTCGCGCGTTGTTTTTCTCATTTAGTAAGTGCCAATTTCTGGTTATAATGTTTTTCACTTTATCACTGGCACTGCTGAAGTTAGTAACAAAAATGAATTCACGAACACGCAGAGTAATAACAAGTCAGGTTTAAAACCCAAATCATCTTGGACACCACCTATTAGTCTCGTAAATAAAAGAATAGAGATATTTGAAAAAGTAATAGAAAGCAGTATAGATGATCTTTTGACCAAAAAAATGTGGCACCAAAGGAATTTAACCAGCTCAGAAATCAATGCCTTAAAAAACTTAGAGAATTGCACTGACCTTACCATCAAACCAGGAGATAAAGGAGGGAGCATTGTGGTGATGGATACAATGGATTATAACAACAGAATGCTCAATCTCCTCAATAACCCAGCCCATTATCAAAAAACAAATAGAGAGGAGTGGTTGCTTTTGATTAACAAAGTCACTAGATTGTTGGATCATGCCAAAGAGGATAAGGTAATATGCGGGGAAGAATATGACTTCTTGAAAAATACGAATCCTAAAATACCTGCCATTTATGGCTTACCAAAAGTACATAAAAACCTTGAAGATCCCCCGATGAGACCCATTGTCTCAAGTTTAGACTCATTAACAGAACCCCTTAGTAAATACGTAGACAGATTCCTGCAAACTATGGTGGCACAACAAAAAGCCTACATAAAGGACACAACAGCTATGATTAAGAAAGTTGAGAACCTAGCATTCAATTTTGGAACACAGTGGTTGGTAACTATGGATATAGAAGCTCTCTATACCAATATACCACAAAACGACACCATCGCCATGCTCGAAGGCCTTTTAGCTACAGACACAGGCGATATGTCAGCCCACTCAACATTCATTCTGGATTGTGTAGAAATTATTTTGAAAAACAACATATTTCTATTCAGAACTGAATATTATAAACAAATCAAAGGTACCGGCATGGGCGCGACCTGTGCTCCTAGTCTAGCATGCCTATACGTAGCCGACTTTGAAAAGAACCACATCTATAATGAGGCTGCTCCTTTTTTCGAAAACATCACATGCTGGTCAAGATATATAGATGATGTTTTCTTTATTTGGACAGGCTCAGAAGAAACACTAAAAGAATGTATCGAATGGTTAAACCTGGGAGATACCAATCTAAAATTTACATCGACAATTAACAAAAACCATTGTGACTTCTTAGACATTAAAATTAAACATCAGAATGGCACATTACAAGTAGAGCTTTTTACAAAACCTACAGATAGAAACACAATGCTTCATTATCAAAGCAACCATCCCAAATGCCAGAAGGATAACATTCCATTCGGACAATATTTGAGAATAAAACGCAATTGTACAAACATAAGAGACTTTAATTACCATGCAGACATTTTAACTAAAAAACTGCTAGATAGAGGGTACCCCAAAAGGCTTACTAAACAAGCCTATAAAAGAGCCAAATATTATGACAGAGAATCCCTCTTCAAATAAAAAGAAGATCAATCTCAACAACAACTTCCTCTCATTTTTGTTACTAACTTCAGCAGAGCCAGTAATAAAGTGAAAAACATCATAACCAGAAACTGGCACTTACTAAATGAGAAAAACAACGCGCGACTTCCCAAACCTATGTTCTCATTCAGACGGAATCGCACCATCAGAAATCATGTGGTTCATACGTATAGGAATGAATCAACATGCAAACAACGCAGTATAACTAACGCTCCTTTGCCAGTAGGTAATTTCCCATGCAATTCCTGTAAAAACTGTAACAATATGATCAAAGGCAAGGAGATTACATACATGGGAATCTCACATAAATTAAAAAGTTTTATTAACTGCAGGACTAAAGATATTATCTATATGATAATATGTCCATGTAACAAAGGTTACATCGGTGAAACGTCAGGTGAAATAAGGACCAGAATAACAGAGCACAAATCAGCCATTAGGACTAAGAAGAGAACAGCACCCCTAGTGGAACACTGGATAGAACAAAACCATGCTGTAGAAGATCTTAAATGGTGTGGAATAGAAATCATTCAAGTTAATTCCCGTGGCGGAAACCATGAAATTAAGAGAAAAAAACGTGAACAATTCTACATGTCCCGTTTCAACACATATAAAACTGGGTTAAATAATAAAGAAGAATGGGAGAGACTCATCTAAATGTATATATAAAAAACTATAAAATCATTTAAAGAATGTAGTATTTAGCTGCCCCGACCTAGACAATTTTTCAACAATTTTTCATTGATTATTTTCCTACTATAAAAGAAAAAAAGAAAATAAGAAAATAAGAATGCGGTTTAATGTAAGTTATTTAGATAACTTGTCAGTTCAAACCTCCTCAACGTAGACCTACGATTGTATAAATTGCTCTTAAATATTAACTAAATAGAATGAAACACAACAATAACCATAAACATCTGAAAGTTATCTCGATAAGTAACAGTCCTTTAATAGTTCGAAAACATCACATGCTGGTCAAGATATATAGATGATGTTTTCTTTATTTGGACAGGCTCAGAAGAAACACTAAAAGAATGTATCGAATGGTTAAACCTGGGAGATACCAATCTAAAATTTACATCGACAATTAACAAAAACCATTGTGACTTCTTAGACATTAAAATTAAACATCAGAATGGCACATTACAAGTAGAGCTTTTTACAAAACCTACAGATAGAAACACAATGCTTCATTATCAAAGCAACCATCCCAAATGCCAGAAGGATAACATTCCATTCGGACAATATTTGAGAATAAAACGCAATTGTACAAACATAAGAGACTTTAATTACCATGCAGACATTTTAACTAAAAAACTGCTAGATAGAGGGTACCCCAAAAGGCTTACTAAACAAGCCTATAAAAGAGCCAAATATTATGACAGAGAATCCCTCTTCAAATAAAAAGAAGATCAATCTCAACAACAACTTCCTCTCATTTTTGTTACTAACTTCAGCAGAGCCAGTAATAAAGTGAAAAACATCATAACCAGAAACTGGCACTTACTAAATGAGAAAAACAACGCGCGACTTCCCAAACCTATGTTCTCATTCAGACGGAATCGCACCATCAGAAATCATGTGGTTCATACGTATAGGAATGAATCAACATGCAAACAACGCAGTATAACTAACGCTCCTTTGCCAGTAGGTAATTTCCCATGCAATTCCTGTAAAAACTGTAACAATATGATCAAAGGCAAGGAGATTACATACATGGGAATCTCACATAAATTAAAAAGTTTTATTAACTGCAGGACTAAAGATATTATCTATATGATAATATGTCCATGTAACAAAGGTTACATCGGTGAAACGTCAGGTGAAATAAGGACCAGAATAACAGAGCACAAATCAGCCATTAGGACTAAGAAGAGAACAGCACCCCTAGTGGAACACTGGATAGAACAAAACCATGCTGTAGAAGATCTTAAATGGTGTGGAATAGAAATCATTCAAGTTAATTCCCGTGGCGGAAACCATGAAATTAAGAGAAAAAAACGTGAACAATTCTACATGTCCCGTTTCAACACATATAAAACTGGGTTAAATAATAAAGAAGAATGGGAGAGACTCATCTAAATGTATATATAAAAAACTATAAAATCATTTAAAGAATGTAGTATTTAGCTGCCCCGACCTAGACAATTTTTCAACAATTTTTCATTGATTATTTTCCTACTATAAAAGAAAAAAAGAAAATAAGAAAATAAGAATGCGGTTTAATGTAAGTTATTTATTTAACTTGTCAGTTCAAACCTCCTCAACGTAGACCTACGATTGTATA
This sequence comes from Triturus cristatus, assembly GCF_964204655.1. Classification (NCBI taxonomy): domain Eukaryota; kingdom Metazoa; phylum Chordata; class Amphibia; order Caudata; family Salamandridae; genus Triturus; species Triturus cristatus. The sequence goes on from NW_028188447.1 coordinate 128,240, forward strand.
AATTGCTCTTAAATATTAACTAAATAGAATGAAACACAACAATAACCATAAACATCTGAAAGTTATCTCGATAAGTAACAGTCCTTTAATAGTTCATAACAATAAGGTTCTAATTGAATTTGGATAACACTTAGCTTATGATCAAAGTAGTAACGACAACCGTCACATATTGTCCATAGATCATACTGGGTTAGAAAATGAACAAACTAGTCTACCCATAATAAGGCAAGACTTTATAAATATATTTAGCAATGATAATTATGCCTTAAATAATTCAGTTTTTGCTCATAGCCTGCCATAAAAGAAGAACGATAACTTTTATAAGTTACCCGCAAAACATATCCTATAAGTATACCAAGCTATGAGTCAAATTTTAAATTCGGTAAAAATTATATCCACGTTCAACGAAATATTAGTAGTTGTAATAAATAGTTACAAACTATAAGTAATAACTCCCAAGATGGCCGCTGAAATGAATGATGCCATTATAACATTCTACGAAGAAAACTTTAAAGTTGTATATAATAAGATTTGGAGCTAACTACATCAGTTGATAATTAAAAAATTCCTTAAATAATAAGATATATGTCTATGATAGGAAATAACAAGTTGAAGTGACCATAAATATTACTATCAATGAGGAGGTGAACAACACCATCTTAAGATGGCCGCCAATATGGAAATAATGACGACAAAAATCAAACACAGCAAAGTGCGTGAGCGAATTACAAACTAAATGGAAACGACTCATATGTCTGTTTTTTAGAAAAATTAGGAAAGTAAGTCATAAAAGGAACGATACATAATTAGACCAATCAGATTAGTGACGTAAGGACCGGGTGGACTAAAAGGATATAAATAGTCCGATGCCCCGGAAGTCCTTTACAAGAAGATTTCCTGAGATTCGTTTGGAGCAGGGAGGCCGCAGAAACCATATCGGGTAAGACTGCAATAACCTATCCTTTATGAGTGAGCATTTGCCTGAGGTAATCTTACGAATTATACCACCATGATCACAATTGCCATACGATATATAGTAGGAAGAAAAAACGCAAGTTTAAGAGCTGGAATTGATGTTTAACGACTAAATGAATGTAGATATATAAAACATACTATGGGAAATACCACTTCACTTGATATTGATAAAAACTTCCCCAAAGTAAAGAATAAATGACATAATTAAGCTAGAAAACAACCAGTATGATGAGATCATATTTATCGCTAGTAATGCAATGGAGAATATTACCATCTTAAGATGGCCGCCACCATTTAGATAACGGCGTCAAGAAATCGCACCGGGTAATTTTACGTTAAATTAACCGATACCAGCGAGCAATAATCTGCGAAAGGCTCAAGAGGTACACCGCTATTATAAAGATAGCCATACGATAAGCAGAGGTACGCAAATAGCAATTTTAAAAGCTATAGGATATGTGGAACGTTTAGATGAAGGTAGATGTAAAAGATATACCCGATAAATCGTAAACGCTTCCCAAAGCAGTAACAACCCAAGTATATCGCCGATAACATGACAGAAAGGAAGGTTCTAAAACATCACGTTACGAAATTGAATATATAGGGATAGGAAGAGGAGGACATCCATAATTGAAATATGTTTTAATGTATTCCTAATATTGCCTATAAGATCAAACAGCAAAGTATAGACAAAACAGTAGGCATATATAGACTAGCATGAGTAAAAGAAAGGTTCTAAAACATCACGTTACAAGATGGAAAATATAATGACAGGAAGAAGAGGACAGACATAATTTAAATATGTCCTAAAGAATCCGTAATATAGCCTATAAGATTAAACAGCAAAATATAGATGAGGAGATAGAGACTAACAGAGTTATACTATCAATCCCACAGACACCATCCAACGGAATTATCGCCACCCACAGCGCAAATTGAGAAAGCGCATACAGACAAGAACCCAAACGAGAACCAAGTGGGAATCTTGAAAGAAGAATAAATTCTGAGCCATCTGATCGGTATCCATGAATACAATGGTAAGGAGTGATATTTGTGGAAAACGATATAGTAAGCCTCCGACAAAAAAACAAATCCCTCTAGCCTCTCCTTATTTCTTCTATAATAAATACAGGAATGAAAATGATGAGATAGGAGTTAAGATAATTAGAAAATACGAAACACAGTAAGCAAGAGCGAATTATACGGTGGCTCCTACGAATCCAAACAGGAATCACAGGAATATAAGGTACGAAGTCCCATTATATTAAGGGATTTTTATTATTTTCGACCAATATCTATTAGTAACTAAGTGAACTCTGTATTAATATTAGATAAAGATATTTACAGCGGTGGCGGATTATAAGAATAATACAGACACGCTACCACAAAGAAACAAGAAGATTCCCAAACAGAGAGGTATGGCTTCTTGATATATAACATTGATATATTAATGGGTATGCCCTTGAAGTTTACTTGAATATAAGCCCATGCATAGAAACCATAAGATCTATGCATAAAATAAGAGAAGACTGTTTAATAAGGACGGTTAACTAACTGATATTTCCCATTGGATTATATCTTGACAAATTCAAACTATTGATATGTTGCCCTCAGAAATTCATCAAATGCAGAGAACGAAGCAAGATTAAATAGAAATTGTTTTATAAACTCTTTTACCGAATGATTACTAATTGTAGAATTTCTTTGCCACACAGATGTATGTTGAATGTTGTTAGTCCTGAAGAAGGTGCTAATTATAAAGAAATCACCGAAAAGCTGCGTCGACACTTTTTTTAACAACCCCACAAACAAGAATAAAAGAATTGTATAACTGTATATGATTTTAATTTTGTATATTGTATTTGTACTATTGTTTTTAAACATGCGTACTGACTATTTCAACCTGATACACAGTCCGTCTATTTTTAACTGATGTTGAAAGACTTAGATTGTAACCGATTAAAGGAGGCAAAGGAAGATATCTTCCCAAACATAAAGTGGCCAGAAGTACAAATTGCTATCACTGGTTTTGTCAATAAATTTTTAATATTTTTTATACATTTGGTTTCGTGCTTGCATGTTCTCTAATGATCTGATCTGAACCAGAGGGCAACATTAGTATATGAATACTATTGTATTCTAGGAGCGCATTGCTTCCTCCTGAATGCTAAAAAACTAATAGGGACTCTTTTGTTTTTGAACAGTTTCTCTTACCCTGTCCCTTTGCTTTGCAATAGGGTAACTCCCCCCCTTTTTTGAATATTTTAAATCCAGCCACACTGTTACCTCTTCCAGAAGAGGAAGATATTCGGAAACAACATGATTGTTTTCTCTATACTGAGGAGGAGACAAAAGGCAGGATTGATTTGAAAGATACGCCGTTAGTGGATCCAGATGGGATCCTATGGGTGGATGGGTCTTGTTTCAAACTGCCAAATGGTGAGACAACTTCAGCTTATGCTGTTACCACCTTGTATACAATCGTGGAGACAGCACGCATCAGACATAATTCAGCTCAGGCAGCTGAACTGATAGCTTTGACCAGAGCATGTGTGTTATCTAAAGGAAAGAGAGTGAATGTGTATACCGACAGCCAGTATGCGTTCGGTGTGGCACATAGCTTCGGTCGTTTGTGGAAGGAAAGAGGATTCCTTACCTCCCACGGTACTAAAATACAGCATGGTCAATTGGTAACTGATCTTCTTGAGTCACTTGTTTTGCCTACCCAGATAGCAATTGTGAAATGTAGTGCGCATAAGAAGATTACTGATGATGTTGGTCGCGGAAATGCTTTTGCGGATGAGGTAGCAAAAAGGACAGCCAGAGATGCTACAAGTCGCATGTATGTTGCGGGCCCTGCGAATTGGGTCAGGGAAAGAGGGATGTGTGAGGACACAATAAAAAGTGTGAGATCGATTCAGGGAGATGCTACAGAGAAAGAGTTGAGGAAGTGGAAAGAGAGTACAGGAATGTTAGACGCAACAGGATGTTGGATAGAATTGTCAGAACACCAGCGTTGGCTGTTACCAGACGCCTACGTACTGCCTGTAGTTACTATGGCGCATGGTCCAGCCCACATCAGTGCAAAAGGAATATGTAAACTTCTGGCTCCAGTGTAGCTGAACGAAGCGATTCCAAAATGTGCAGATAATGTGGTGAAGCATTGTATCATTTGCTTGATGTACAATCCGGGAAAGGGAACCCCAATTCCGGCAGGTCATTTTGCTCCCCCAACATATCCTTTTGAGGTGTTACAAATCGACTACATTCACATCGATCGATGTAACAATCTTAAATATGTTCTGGTAGTGGTATGTGCCTTTTCCAGATGGATAGAGGCTTACCCCCTTAAAGACAACACTGCTTTGTCCACTGCCAATGTTCTTCTAAAAGAGTTCTTCCCTAGGTTTGGTTTGCCGCGCATTGTCTGGAGTGACAATGGAAGTGAATTTGTAGGCCAAATTATGCAAAAGGTGTGTACCGGTCTTGGTATAAGGCAGAAGTTTCATGCGGCAAATCATCCTCAGTCCGCGGGTTTGGTAGAGTGCTATAACGGCACTCTCAAACTTAAGCTTGCAAAAGTACAAGCCAGCACAGGTCTTAATTGGCCCGATGCTTTACCTTTGGCTCTCCTGTCCACTAGAACAGCTGTACATTCTCGTTTGGGACTCAGCCCATACGAGATTGTTTTCGGGCGCCCAGCTAATGTATTGGGAGTCCCTCGCCCTAGAAAGTATTCTGATATACAGTATCCAATGCTGATTGACTATTTACATGATCTCACCATTAAATTACGTGTTCTTCACCAACAGGTGCAAAACGCTTTACCAGAAGCCTCCACAGACCCAGGTCATTCTATCCAACCTGTGTGAAACATTTTCAGAGGACAAAGAATTTGGAACCTCGCTGGAGGACGCCTCAACAAGTTCTCCTGACAACTCGCACAGCAGTAAAAGTCGTAGGGAAAAAGAACTGGATCCACGGCGTGCACTGCAAGAAAGTGCCCTTGCCCTTGCATTTTGATCAGTGGGTTCGTAAGGGTATAAGTGATTCTGAAGGAGAAAAAGTCCCCCGATTCATACCTTTCAGTAGTGCACACCTGGATGGAACTCGATCGGAGAAAGAAGATGACGACATTCTACAAGAAGCTGTACCTTCCCATCTCCGATTAAACACTACAGAGCCACAGACCCTATTTCAAGACTAAACTGTACCAACAAGGACTAGATACAATTTAAGACCTAGATTGGTCAAGGACACCTGAGATTTCCATCTCTTCTGCTACATTTATAATCTGTCCAGGTTGCAGGGTCACGGTAGGAGTCTTGGTTTGTGACCTGTATAAGGGCTAGGCCCCCAGGACTTGCAGTGTCATAGGACGGCTAATAATCACAGCCAAGTGAGTAAGGAAGATTGCCGTGAGCAACAATTTTAGAGGATGGATGTTAAATTAGGAAAGAAGGATAATAAGGAAGTTTGGCCATTGATTTGCAAACAGAAATTGCCTTGATGAGGTACAGTCCAAATCGGTGGAGATTTTCCTTGTTTAACCTTATCACTAAGGCTTGTGATATAATGGGTGACATTCCAATTAGTATATGCTTTTCTTTCATCAATAGAAATTTTACTATTTTCCATGATTTTAGCCATAGCTACCATTCCCTTTATCAATGAACTATGACTGAAATCTGGTCCACCAATATAAGAACTGACAGGCCGTTTAAATCGGCTTTGATAGGCGTTAGAGAAAATTACAAAATAAGCCCAAGCAGAACCTTCATAAGAGAATGGAAGGACTAAATATGGCATCCCTTTTTCTGTGGTATGAGGCATTAATCCAAACACCCAACAATTGGTTGTATTAATTACTAATTGGTGTTGGTGTAATAATTGAATAAACGAATTATTGTAGTATTCGATTCTTCTTACGAGTTCATGTTGAGGAAGTGTATGAAAGAGATGCAGAGAGATAGTAGAATAAGAAGGCACAGTAACAGAAGAAGGGACAACTTTTTGCTGCATAGCATAAACAATCCAACCTATACACGCCAATAGAATGCACAATAGTATGAAAACACATAAAGTTATACTACAACGACTGTATACTATTCTACAATGATTGTTCTTCATTTTGTTCTTTCTCTCTCTTTCGCCTAATGTAGTTTCCATCTTCTAAATGGATGCTCACGGCAATCTTCCTTATTCACTTGTTTACGATTGTCTGCCGTCCTATGACACTGCAAGTCCTGCAGGCCTATTGCCACTACTCAGGTCACAATCAAGACTCCTACTGTGACCCTGCAACCGGGATAGAAACTACATAGAAGAGAGAATCTCAGGTTTTCTTCTTCAGTCTGGGTCTCAAATCGTAATGGGTCTTATCAGGTACAGTCTGATCCTGAAACAATGTTCGTGGGTTTGTGGTGTTCAAACGAAAATGTGATGGTACAGCTTCTTGGAGAATGTCGCCGTTTTCTTTTTCCGACAATGTTCCAGTCAAACGTGCATCACTAAAGGGTACAAATCGGGGAACCTTCTCGCTTTCAGAGTCACTTATACCCTTACGGACCCACTGATCAAAGGGCAAAGGCAAAGGAACCTTTTTGCAGTGCACGCCGTAAATCCAGTTTTTCTTTCCTTCAACCTTCACTGCTGTACTGGTTGTTAGGAGGACCCGACGGGGCTCCCTCCAGCGAGGCTCCAAATTCTTCGTCCTTTGAAAATTCTTCACACAAACCCAGTCACCTGGTCGGATGGAATGACCTGAGTCTGTGGAGGCCTCTGGCAAAGTGCTCTGAACCTGTTGATGAAGAACACGCAATTTAGTTGTGAGGTCATGCAAGTAATCAATCAACATTGGGTATGGCAAGTCTGAATACTTTTTAGGGCGAGGGACTCCCCGTGTATTAGCTGGGCGTCCAAAAACTACCTCATAAGGGCTAAGTCCCAAAAGAGAATGCACAGCCGTTCTGGTAGATAGAGCCAAAGGTAAGGCATTGGGCCAACTAAGACCTGTACAAGCCTGTACTTTTGCAAGCTTGAGTTTGAGGGTGCCATTATAGCACTCCACTAGACCCGCTGATTGTGGATGGTTTGCCGCATGGAATTTCTGTCTTATACCAAGACCTGCACAAACTTTTTGCATGACTTGGCCCACAAATTCGCTCCCATTGTCACTCCAGACAATGCGTGGCAAACCGAATCTAGGGAAAAACTCTTTTAAAAGTACTTTGGCTGTAGATAGAGCAGTATTGTCTTTCAGAGGGTAAGCCTCTATCCATCAGGAAAAGGCACATACCACCACTAGAACATATTTGAGATTGTTGAATCGTTCCATGTGAATGTAATCGATTTGCAACACCTCAAATGGATAGGTCGGAGGAGCAAAGTGACCTGCTGGAGTTGGGGTTCCCTTTCCCGGATTGTACATTAAGCAAACAATGCAATGTTTCACTACATTATCTGCACACTTTTCGGTATTCCCTCGTTTTGCCATACTGGAGCCAGAAGCTTGCATATTCCTTTCGCACTTAGGTGGGCTGGACCATGCGCCATAGTAACTACAGGTAGTACATATGCGTCCGGTAACAGCCAACGTTGGTGCTCGGACAATTCCACCCAACATCCCATCTCATCTAACATTCCTGTACTTTCTTTCCACCTACTCAATTCTTTCTCTGTAGCCTCTTCTTGAATTGATTTCACACTTTCTACTGTATCCTCATACATTCCTCTTTCTCTGACCCAATATGCAGGGCCTGCAACATACATGTTAATTGTAGCATCTCTTTCTGTCTTTTTCGCTACCTCATCCGCAAATGCATTCCCGCGACCAACATCGTCAGTAATCTTCCTGTGCGCACTACACTTCACAATTGCTATTTGGGTAGGCAAAGCAAGTGACTCAAGAAGATCAGTCACCAACAGACCATGTTGTATCTTAGTACCGTGGGAAGTAAGGAATCCCCTTTCTTTCCACAAACGTCCAAAATTGAACGCTACACCAAAAGCATACTGACTGTCGGTGTACACGTTCACTCTTTTTCCTTTGGATAACACACACGCTCTGGTTAGGGCTATCAGTTCAGCTGCCTGAGCTGAGTTATGTCTGATGCGTGCTGTTTCCACGACTGTATGCAAGGTAGTAACAGCATAGGATAAAGTTGCTTCTCCATTAGGAAGCTTGAAACAAGAACCATCTACCCATAGCGTTCCATCCGGATTCACTAATGGCGTATCTGTTAAGTCAATTCTACCCTTTGTCTCTTCCTCAGTACGAAAGAAACAATCATGTTGCTCCTGAACACCTTTCTCTTCTGGAAGAGGCAACAAAGTAGCTGGATTTAAAGTATTACATCGTTTAATATGCACGTGACTAGCCAAAAGCGTCAGCTCGTATCCAGTCAAACGAGCACTCGTAAGATGCTGTGTTTTTGTTCTGTTTAGCAAAGTATCCACTGCATGTGGCGCCATAACAATGAGAGTATTATCTAGCACCACTCCAGCAGACTGTCGAATAGAAATTGCTGCTGCTGCTGTCGCTTTAAGACAAGTAGGCAATGCTTTAGCTACTGGATCTAAGGTAGCCGAAAAATAGGCACATGGCCGCTGTTTGTCTCCAAATCGCTGCGTTAAAACTGACAACCCACAACCTTCTTTTTCTTGAACATAGAGCGTGAAAAGCTTACTGTAATCAGGAGTACCTAGTACAGGAGCAGAACACAAAGCAGCACGTAAATCAGTAAAACTCCTCTGACACTCGTCAGTCCATGGAAGGGGCTGAGGCGTATCTTTCAAGGTGAGTGCCAACAAAGGCATTGCCAACAGAGAGAAGTTAGGGATCCACTGCCTACAATAGGAAGTAATGCCCAGAAAGGCACGTACCTCTCTTTGTGTGGATGGCACAGACATTTGCGCAATAGCTTGGATACGTTCTGGGGTTAATCGTCTTTCCTCCTTTGACAAGAGATGACCCAAGTAGGTAACCTCTTGGCGAACATATTGTAGCTTAGAAGGTGAAACCTTATGATTAAGGTTGGATAAGTGTCGCAACAATGCAACCGTCACATTCTTATATATATCTTCTGAATCAGCAGCGATTAGCAAATCGCCCATGTACTGAATGAGAGCAGCACCAGACGGCAAAGAGAAAGCATCGAGATGACATTTCAAGGCTTGACTGTAAATAGAGGGACTTTCACAATAGCCTTGAGGTGTGCGCTTAAACCAGAAGCTTCGGCCTCCAAGAGAGAAGCCAAAAATATCCCTACTTTCTTCGGCAATGGGAATACTAAAGAAAGCATTTTTCAGATCGATAACAGAAAACCAAACCGCTGTAGAAGGTATCATCGTCAACAGCGCAGTGATATCTGGGACAACAGGAAACTGTGGTACAACAATTTTGTTTACCTCCCGAAGATCAATTACAAAACGATAAACAGGAGGCTGAGAAGGATCAGCGCGTTTAAGAACAGGGAGAATAGGGATATTACATATGTTACCTCTCGTTTCCTCAACCACATCTTTCTGAATCAAGTCATGAATGATTCCCAAAAGCGCTCTTTCACCTTCAGTGGAAATTCTATATTGAGGAACACATGGCAATTCAGCATTGGGCTTAAGAGTGACAACATAAGGTGGAATTTCAAGACAACCAACATCATTTGGACCCGTAGCTCAAAGCGTTGTAGGAAGAGAGAGCAATTCAGGAGGAAATTGATCTTTAGACAAATACATTGGAGAAGTCAGTTTCTGTCCTAAAGTGAGATATAGACCAGAAGGAGAACAATATATCGTTGCATGCAATCTTTTCAATAGATCCAAGCCCAATAGATTCTGGCCGCAACCATTTGTTAAAAGAAGCGGAACTTCTAAATCATAAGGGCCAATTGAAATAGGCAAAGGGCAAGAAACCGGATTACGAACTGGGGCGCCAGAAAAACCTACAGATACATTCGTTAAGCCAGACAAAGGTGCCCCAGGGAGTTTTGAATGAATGATAGAACTTCTCATCGCACCACTATCTAAAAGAAATGGCTCTGAAACACCCATTGTAGTGACATTAACATAAGGTCCTTTCTGATCTACTGGAATCGACACAACTCCCTTACTTTGTCCATGGCTGTCCTAGTTAGCATGAAGACTTTCATTCCCGTCTTCAATGCAATAATCCTCATTGTAATACTGTGTAGACCGAGCGTTTTGCCGATCAAAGTAGTTCACAGAACTAGAGGGAGGAAGGGAACGCTGTTCTTGGGTCAATATACCTCGACCTCTACCTCTGTTTGCTGACTGGAGGCCAGCACGACCTCGTGAAGCAGATAGTGTCCCATTTCGCTGCAATAAAACCGGACAACTATTCTTGAAATGACCTTCCTCTCTACAATAGGCACATTGATTAGGACCTAGCAAAGGTCGCGGAATATATGGCTCAGGCTTTTGATACACCCTCTGAAACTGCGGAGGCTGTTGAAACTGGGGCTGAGCATAACGAGGTGGATAAGCCTGTTGCAAGAGAACCTTAGTTTTCAATTCTTTAGTCTTTTTCTCTTGCCTATCTTTTTCTTCTTTATCTCTATATTCATAATATTGAGCAGTAGCCAATATCTGAGCTGAAGAAGAAACAGCCCATGAACTTTCGGAGTCTTTCAACTTATGCGACAGTTCGGGAAGCAAATTAAATACGAACTTATCTACAAATAACCGCTGTCCACCCTCCGTAGTCATGTCCTGACCACTGTGATCAATGAATGTCTCCTCAAAACGAGTGAAGAAATCAGAGACACTCTCATCTTTCTTCTGCTTACACGCGGCTAGTTTATCCCAGTTAACTCTCAAGGCAGGCATCATCGTTTTCATTAATGTAATAATCCTACCAGGGAGCACTGAAATCAAAGCATCAGGCTTCTCACCACCCACTTGGTCTCTATCTGCGGCAATTATAGCATCCCAGTTTCCACCTAATTCTTGGGCATGATTCTCTTTACGAATCCTAGCCCATAATGCTTGTGGAACTACATTCCCCATCAACATATCAATATCTGCTAAATTCATGATGCAGGCTTCAACAGTTTGTGACTATTCTTTATAATAACCTGCAGGGTTTTTACGAGGATCCGGTAAAGACTGTTTAAGGGCTAAAACTTCAGATCTTTTCCAGGGGACATGTACCCATATTCGCTGAAAGTGAGCAGGAACAACTGGATTAGCACCTGCTGCTGGGACCTCTTCTCTCCATACCGGAGGAACCTCTCTCATTGGGTAATTTTTCAGTGTCAACCTAACTGAGGGATCGGAATCTAGAAAAGTCTGTGAGGTAAATAAGGTTCTATAGGAAACAAGTGTCTTTACAGCGTCCTCAACCTTAGAACCCACAATGAGTCCCTTATCAAAATCAGCCTGAATATCTAACAGACCCTGAGGAACCGAACCCAAGTCCATATCCTCCCATCCTTTAATAAGAGTATCACACATAGTATTGAAAACATATCTCTGCATAGGCGCATTCCACTGTGAGAAGGTAGGCATAATGTCAGGTATACTATACCGAGGACCCTTCTCAATCCATTTGCGAGCGAGAGAGTCCAACTTTTCTCGTTCTTCGGATGCTGGGAACTGACTACGAGACTGTCTTCGAGAAAAAGCCGGAGACACATTTAACGCCTCAAAGAAAGGTGATAAAAGACCAGAGACCGTATCTGCGAGTCGTTTAACCATAGACGGAGAATTGGACATAAGGATAGGGGTCAAGGTATTAGGCGAACTAACGGAAGGGAAATCAGTAATTACCGGAGGAGCGGAAGGCGAAGAAGATGAAGGTAAAGGAGTCGAAGGCAAAGCTGGCAAAGGCGGCAATACTTGAGGGGGCAAATGTGGAAGAGCCGGAGCAAGCGGAGGCGCAGCTGGCGGCTGAACAGGCTGTAACAACGGGGGTGCATTAGCACCTTGTACATAGGGCGGAGGCAATCTCAATAAGTGAGACATTAAGGAATCCTCTTCTAAATCCTTTCTTTTATCAGAGGGGGAAGCTGGCAACATCGGATAGCATTTATCTATTGCCATACGATGCTGTCTCTCTGAAATTTCCATCGCATTATCAACTTCATCATCTTTGAATTGCTGAGCAGCTTGTATAATTGTCATACCCTGTGCTTTCTTATCTCGTTTTTCTTGCTTAATTTTTCTCTGTTTGGCTTCCTTACGCCAAAGGCGGAAAGAGCCAAACATTGCCGGCCGGGCTTTTCGTTTGAATAAAATAGCTTCGAAATTATCTAGTATGTCAGGCTCAAAGCTACCATTTTCTGGCCATTTTAAAACACCATCATTCTTCGTGTATCGGATCCATGCCTCGTTAAAGGCAATGTTTAGAATAGAGCTCATAAGTGGGAGTTCCAACCGGAGGAATCGGACAAGAGTCCTCCAACCGGGAATCCGTATTACAACCAAAACAACATAGTTTCTCAAACTTAGTCAGACCAGGCATCGTTATTTCACTGGACTTTTCACAAACATCAAGGGGGTTAAATACTTAACACAGCACAAGTATACTTACCCCTCGGCTTCGGTTATTGCAATACCCGAATCAAAGACCCAAAGAACCTAAGAACCAAAGAACCAAAGAACCAAAGAACCTAAGGACCAAAGAACCAAAGAACCAAAGAACCAAATGTGGGAGCGACCCACCAATACTTAACTAAGATGTCTTCTTACACCAACAGAGGCCCCGTCTATCGTCTCGTCTTACCATACATCATCGAAAGAGGGTCAAGGCAGGGCGGCAGTCAGGGCAGCAGTCGTCAGTAGCCATCAGGAAGGAGTAACCGCGCTCCAAAGACCTTCGGACCACTTTCGACATACAGGGGTCGCTTGACATGGCTCGCGATTCCTCCAGAATTTTCTTGCGGGGTTCCTCACGACCTTCAGGCAGAACCACTACCTCTGAAGCCGCCCCACTTGGGCGCCAGTTGAAGAACCAGAACCTTTTTGGACCTGGCGGCGCAGGGTACGCCTTATTCTCCTGGGTTCTCCTGCTTCAGCTAACAGAGACACGGGGACACTCTGTCGGCGTAAAAGATCAGATTTTATTAGCTGCAGCTAGTACAGTTGTCCTAGAAGTACACACGGTATGTTCTCAGGAGACTGCCACTTCACTCCGTGGCGCACAATCTTACATAGTACATAGATAACATATACATTAACACAGAACACACCTAAAACATACATGGAGGACCAATAAGGTAAAGTTAAAGACGGAACGTGTCCAATAGGAAAGGTTGAAAAACAAAGATATCGAGTAACTCGAAGAAGCCTCTCCTCCAACGGTGTTTGTTATCCCTCCCACAGGTTAAGGTATTAACATGTCTGTAACTGACTTGCAGGTGGCGAGATACGTTCGTGTGCTTTGGAGGACAGTTGTGAAACAAGAGAATACGAGCGGAGGACAGCGAAGGCCAGAAGATAAGATAAAGTCAGGAGAGAATAGTGTGAACCAACAGATAGTTAAGACAGGGATTAGAGGAACCAGACAGAGATTAGTGTACTCGGCCAGTCCCTAACACCAGCTTCGTAAACAAAGGCACAAGGCTATTTTGACACAATATTGCAGGAAAAGCAGAAAAGACTTCGTTCGTCATGCTGCCTGAGTGAGGGCAACACAAAATGGCGGCAGAGCACAAAATGTCGGCTCAATGCGATCGTGATCGAAAATCAAATTTCCTCACTCTCCATCCATCCATCCATCTCTCTCCATCCATCCATCTCCATCCATCTATCTCTCTCCATCCATCCATCCATCCATCTCTCTCCATCCATCCATCTCTCTCCATCCATCCATCTCTCTCCATCCATCCATCCATCTCTCTCCATCCATCCATCCATCCATCCATCTCTCTCCATCCATCTGTCCTTCCATCCAGCCCATCCATCCATCCATCCATCTCTCTCCATCCATCTATCCATCTCTCTCCATTCATCCATCTCTCTCTCTCTCTCTCTCTCTACACACCCATCCATCTCTCTCTCTCCCTCCATCCATCCATCTCATTCTCCGTCCATCCATTTATCTCTCTCCATTCATCTCTCTCCATCCTTCCATCCATCTCTCTCTCCATCCATCCATCCATCCATCTCTCTCAATCCATCCATCTCTCTCCATCCATCCATCCATCTCTCTCCATCCATCCATTTCTCACCATCCACCCATCCATCCATCTCTCTCCATCCAGCCATCTCTCTCCATCCATCCATCCATCCATCCATCCATCCATCCATCCATCCATCCATCCATCCATCCATCCATCCATCCATCCATCCATCCATCTCTCCATCCATCCATCTCTCTCCATCCATCCATCCATCTCTCTCCATCCATCTCTCTCCATCCATCCATCCATCTCTCTCCATCCATCCATTTGTCTCCATCCATCCATCCATCTCTCTCCATCCATCCATCCATCCATCCATCCATCTCCATCCATCCATCCATCTCTCTCCATCCATCCATCCCTCTATCTCCATCCATCCATCCCTCCCTCTCCATCCATCCATCTCTCTCCATTCATCCAACCCTCTCCATCCATCCATCCATCCATCTCTCTCCATCCATCCATCTCTCTCCATACATCCAGCTCTTTCCATCCATCTCTCTCCATCCATCCATCCATCTCTCTCCATCTCTCCATCTCTCTCCATCCATCCATCTCTCTCCATCCATCCATCCATCCATCCATCCATCCATCCATCCATCTCTCTCTCTCTCCATCCATCCATCTCTCTCATCCATCCATCTCTCTCCATCCATCCATATCTCTCCATCTCTCTCCATTCATCCATCTCTCTCCATCCATCCATCCATCCATCCATCTCTCTCCATCCATCCATCCATCTCTCTCCATCCATCCATCTCTCCCCATCCATCCATCTCTCTCCATCCATGCAGCCATCTCTCTCCATCCATCCATCTCTCTCCATCCATCTCTCTCCATCCATCTCTCTCCATCCATCCATCTCTCTCCATCAATCCATCCATTCATCCATCTCTCTCCATCCATCTCTTTCCATCCATCTCTCTCCATCCATCCATCTCTCTCCATCCATCCATCTCTCTCCATCCATCCATCTCCATCCATCCATCCATCTCTCTCCATCCATCCCTCTCTCCATCCATCCAATCCTCTCTCTCCATCCATCCAATCCTCTCTCTCTATCCATCCATCTCTCTCATCCATCCATCTCTCTCCATCCATCCATCCATCCATCTCCCTCCATCATCCATCTCTCTCCATCCATCCATCTCTCTCCATCCTTCCATCTCTCTCCATCCGTGCATCCATCTCTCTCCATTCATCCATCCATCTCTCTCCATTCATCCATCTCTCTCCATCCATCTCTCTCCATCCATCCATCTCTCTCCATCCATCCATCCATCTCCATCCATCCATCCATCCATCTCTCTCCATCCATCCCTCTCTCCATCCATCCAATCCTCTCTCTCTATCCATCCAATCCTCTCTCTCTCTCCATCAATTCATCTCTCTCTCCATCCATCCATCCATCCATCGATCTTTCCCCATCCATCCATCCATCTCTCTTCATCCATCCATCTCTCTCCATCCATCTCCCTCCATCCATCTCTCTCCATCCATCCATCCACCTCTCTCCATCCATCTCTCTCTCCATTCATCCATCTCTCTCTCCATCCATCCATCCATCTCTCTCCATCCATCCATCTCTCTCAATCCATCCATCCATCCATCCATCCATCCATCCCTCTCCATCCATCCATCCATCCATCCATCCATCCCTCTCCATCCATCCCTCTCCATCCATCCATCCATCCATCCATCCATCCATCCATCTCTCCAGCCATCCATCTCTCCATCCATCCATCTCTCTCCATCCATCTCTCTGTCTACATCCATCCATCCATCTCTCTCCATCCATCCATCCAATTCTCTCCATCCATCCATCCATCTCTCTCCATCCATCCATCCATCCATCTCTGTCTCTCCATCCATCTCTCTCCATCCATCTATCATCCTCCCGGCTCCTTACTTATGACGCCCCCAGAGCGACCGCGCAGCGGACGCGCGCAGCGGGAGCGCCGATTGAGCGCCGAAGGAGCGCCAAAGGTAAGCCCATCTGCGCCCGTCCACGCCTGGACCGTGCCCAGCGCCAGACCCCCTGGTCCTCGCCCTCGCCAGCACACCCTGCACATCTATGACGCAAAACCCTCCACGCACTCAACGCCGGCCGAAACACCGCCTGCTACCGAGCCACTCCGAGACGCACCCACGGACCCTTCACCTGCCTGACCTGCCGCTTCACCGGCCTCCGACCCAACACCGCACCTGCTAAACCGAGCCCCAGCAACAAACACCTGATGTGCATCCTGCTCAACACCCGCTCCGTTCACAGGCATGCCGTCGAACTCTGGAACCTCCTCGACTCGACAGCACCAGACATCGCCTTCCTGACGGAAACCTGGATGAACGCCTCCTCAGCGCCCGACGTCGCCATCGCCGTCCCAGAAAGCTACAAAATCACCAGGAAGGACCGAGTCAACCAGACAGGAGGAGGCATCGCCATCATCCACAAGAACACCATCCGCATCACGACCAACTCAGATGACACCTTCACCTCCGCCGAACACCTCCACTTCCAGATACACACCGACACCAAGACCACGCTCAGAGGCACCCTCGTCTACAGACCACCGGAACCACGCACACAGTTCAGCGAAGACATCACAGACTTCGTCAGCCCGCACGCCATCAATTCCACTGACTACATCCTCCTGGGGGACCTCAACTTCCACCTGGAGGACAACAAGGACTGCAACACCACTGCTCTGCTGGACAACCTGGCCAACCTCGGACTCAAGCAACTGGTAACCACCCCCACCCACTACGCCGGCCACACGCTTGACCCAGACTTCTCATCCAGCAAATACGTCACCTTCAGCCACTCCACCAATCTCCAGTGGACTGACCACAGCTGCGTCCACTTCAGCTTCAGTAAAACGATGACCCACCACCACCCTCAACAAGCCCCCCGCAGGAGCTGGAACAAGATCACCGGCGACCAGCTCACCACCTTCCTCAGCCAGAACCCCCCCACCAGCTCAACGGACCCCAACGAAGCCGCCAACAACCTCACACAGTGGATCACCAACTGCGCAGACGCCCTCGCACCACTGAAGAAGAACCCCCCCAGCAGACGCGGCAGCAAGAAAGCCTCCTGGTTCACCGACGAGCTAATCACCTCCAAGAAGAACTGCCGCTCCCTGGAGAACACCTGGCGCACCAACCAGACCACAGACAACATGACGGCCCTCAAACACGCCACCCGCAAACACCACCAACTGATCCGCACCACAAAGAAGACAGCCTTCAAGGAACGACTGGACAACAACACCCACAACAGCAAGGAACTCTTCAGCATCGTCAAAGAGCTCTCCAACCCCGACGCCGGAAACAATGACATCACTCCCTCGCAAGACCTCTGCGACTCCCTCGCAGCCTTCTTCCACAACAAGATCGCCAACATTCACAACAGCTTCGGCACACCAAGCATGAACCCCACCACCGAACCGATGCCCCCCACCGCCACCCTCCGCACCTGGACCCCAGTCAGCACCGAAGACACAACACGCACAATGAACACCATCCACTCCGGATCCCCTACGGACCCCTGCCCACACCACATCTTCAACACGGCCGACCACATCATCGCACCCCACCTCTGCGACATCATCAATGCCTCCTTCAACACCGCCACCTTCCCGGAGTGCTGGAAACACGTCGAGATCAGTGCCCTGCTGAAGAAACCAACTGCAGACCCCTCCGACCTCAAGAACTACCACCCCATCTCGCTCCTCCCGTTTCCTGCCAAAGTCATCGAGAAGACCGTCAACAGACAGCTAGCCGCCTTCCTCGAGACCAACGGATCCCTCGACCACTCGCAATCCGGCTTCCGAGCCAACAACAGCACGGAGACCGCCTTCATTGCAGCCACAGACGACATCAGATCCCTAATTGTTAGACCTGGCACCTTGGCGTGAGTCTCCCTTCCTCTTTTTGTCGCTGTGCCTCATGTGTTTTTATGGTGTTGGCCGCTCAGCGCGCTGTGCCACTGCCAACCAGTGTCGCGGTGCGAGTGCTCCCTATGTAAATTGTATATGTTGGTTGGATTCCATGATTGGATTGTTTGGTTTACTATCAGACCACAGTAAAGTGCGCCAGGAGCGCCAGGGCATGTAAATGCAAACACCGCTGGTGGGCTTGCAGCACTGGTTGTGCCACCCACAGAAGCGGCCGGTAAAATATGTCTAAGGTCTGCCATCGCAGAACCTGCGTGCAGTCTGGTACTGACATGCTGACTGGCAAGTGCCCACACTTGCCGGTCCCTAAAACCTTCCCTTAGCTGCATGTTAGTCACCCCTCTGGTAGGCCCACGGGCAGGGTGCATTGTAAGCCTAAGGTAGGACAAGCCTGGATGCGTGGCATGTCCTAGTAGTGAATGACCGCCATCTTGTTGTTCACTACTGCAAGGCTACCCTGTTCTCATAGGCCAGTATGGGCGGCTTGGATTGTTACACCCTATGATCCTAACCGACCCAGGGAACATGGTAGAAGATCGAGTTTAGTATGCCTGAACTCGGAATATTAAGGTACATCTTTTCGTAAGGTTTATTTTAATATTCCGCGTTTGCAAATGCCGCTTTTAGAAAGCTGGCCTTTGCTTGCCTAAACATTTCAGCCGCGTCTGCGTGATGTGTATCTGATGTCTGGCTGGTGTGAGTGACAGGGCTGGGGGAACCCAGATGGGCAGGGCTAGGTAGCCTGGTGGTGAATAGGGCGATCGACAGGTAGATGGGGGGGAGGAGTACTCCTAGGCTCTGAATAGGACAGTGCTCTGCCACCTCAATGCCGGCTCCGCCCCCTGTGGAGCGTCTGATGACTCTGCCCTGCACTCTGAAAGAAGAAGCCTGCATCGCGTAAACCAAGTGCTCAGAAACCGGACTGGACTAGGCAAGGGCCCCCCTGGCCTGGGAGAACAAAAGATTTGCTGTATAAATGTAGGAGCCCTGCTCCTAAGAAACTAGATCCGTTTTTGACCAAGAAGAATCTCTGCCTGAGGAGGAGGCACCGGGAAAGCTGTAGGAGGAAGACTGTCCCTATCCTGGGGGATTGGCCAGCAGTGGTGACCTTGCTGCCAAAGGGGAGAAGAGAAACTGTTGCTGAAGACTTTGTTTTATTTTTACTTTCAAGACTTGTGCTTTTCCAAAACGATCTCCAAGGGCTTGGAACTGAGCTTGCCCCCTGAACTGAGCCCCAGGACCATTGGGCTCTACCTGATCTTCACTCGCCTGCCGCTGGACTGTGGTGTCCTTTCCCACGCCGGAGCTGTGACCCTCGTGCCCCAGTCCCTCCCTGAGCAGTGACCAGGACTGCTTAGCCGCCCCCGCCTTGGGAAGAGCCTCGCTCGATCGGAGCCGCTCCCCCTACGCTGTGCTGGGCTGCCCCTGTCACCTCGCTCGCTGGAGGCTCGCTGTGCACCTTCACCCTCCCGCCGGAATCGGCGTTGTGAGCATCTCCAAGCCTCGGACGGCCCGGATGTATCTGCGTGCCCGGCTGCCCCGCTTTGTTCACCCGCCACCTGCAACACCCCGCTCTTGTCGTGAGCCTGAAGATCAGACCCCCATCGTGAAGTGTGGGAGCCCCGGACGCCGCCTTGCCCTTCTGTCGAAGAGCCGCTGAAATCCCGCACCCACCTTCGCGTCAAGAAACAAGGTACTGTACTTACGAACTCGACCGCAAGCTCGCATCGGATCCAGGGTCCGCAACGTTCTGATTTCCCTGTCATCTGCCGTGTGCTTCCTGGACGCCGCCTCAGCACGAAGTGCGCTGAGGCCCACAGTTACCTTGTGCCCGCCTAAAGAACTTTCCGTAACAAAGAGACTTTACCGTATTTCCAAGAGTTGTGGCCCCATCAGTTCATCGTTACTGGGCCTTGTAATTGAATCTGCTGAATCTACATAAAAGCTTATTTTTATAAACTTCCTGATTGGTGTCCGTTTGTGGTGCATGCAAGGGGTTTACTGTATGTGTAATTGCATTTGCTTAACCGTGTACGCCTGAGACTTAGCCTAGACTGCTCGCGCCACGCACCTAGAGGGTGAGCAGGGGTTATTCTGAGGAGTCATCCTTTGCCCTGACAAGAAGTAAAGGGTCCCTGCTTGTTGTGGGTACACACCTGCGTCAACCAGAGCCCCCTCATTTCTAACATTGGTGGCAGCGGTGAGGATTTACGGATTTGCATTTGTGGTTTGCATATAGTGAATCACTGATCACCACGTAGTGAGAGCAGACCAGTAACACAGCCACAAGACTAGCCATTGTTTTTGTTTTGCCAAGAATCTCCGTTGTTAGAGCCATGCCTGGTTCACTTCCCGCTGGAAGGGCAGCTTCTATAATCTCTGGATTTGAGGACATAGATTGGGAAGAAAGCGCACTTCAGGATCATACCAATGAAGAGTTGAGAGGTTTTTGCTCCAAGTTCAGAATTGCCCAAACTGGATTGAAAAAGAAGGACCAACTCGTGAAGGCGCTGAGGGCCTGGTATGAGTCAACGGCACCAGAGAATCAGGTGGAAATGATTCCACCAGAAAGTGTCCATGAGTTTGGCAGAGGCCTGTCGCCAGAAGAGTTGGCAGACAGGGCAGCAACCCTGGCACACGAAGTGGAGATGGCAAGACTTAATGGGCAGATGGATATGGAAAAACAAAGATTGGCCATGGAAGAAAAGAAACTACAATTAGAGCATGACATGAAGCTGAGGGAGCTGGAGCTGAAAGCAAAAAGTTTGGAGCTTAATCCCTCTGGTGGCAGCACACCGCCAGTACCGGCGGAACCAAGAGTTTATATTCCCAAGGATGTAGTGAAGGAGTTCTTCAAGAATGATGACATCGGGCAGTGGTTCAGAGCCTACGAGGTAGCCATGTCTTCCCACCGGGTCCCTGAGAGAGATTGGGGAGCGGGGTTGTGGGGACGGTTCCTGAGTGAAGGGCGGGACACACTGTTAGATTTACCTGCTGATGTTCATAATTCTTACGCCCATATGAAGGAAGCATTGATGACTAGGTATGGGTTGACCCCTGAGTTATATAGACAGAGGTTCAGGGGTTGCACTAAGATTCCCAATAGTACATATGTGGAGTATGTGACTTTCTTTTGCAGAGCGCTGGATGGTTGGGTAAAGGGTAGTAAGGTAAATGATTATCAAGGGCTTCTTGATTTAATGGCATGGGAGCACTTGTCCAGTAATTGTTTTCCTGAGCTACGCCAGCACCTGATAGATAGTAGGCTGACTAACCCTAGGAAGCTTGCTGAGGAGGCGGACCGCTGGGTCAGTACCAGGGTCCACAAGGGTCCCGTGGGAGATTCCGCCAAAGGTGGGCAGGGTCCCCAGCCGAAGAGTGGGGGAGACAGGGGTAAACAGAAGCAGTTCCCAAAAAGGCCCCAAAGTAGTCCCCAAGGGAACCAAGGGAAGGGTTCTCAGCCTCCCCCACCCCAGAAACCGACCGGGGCCCCGACAGGTCCTCCTGTTCAGAAGGGGCCCGTCAGATGTTACAGGAGTAACAATTTGGGGCATTTTGCCTCTGATGTAAAGTGTCCATTGTTTGGTAAACCAGCACCCACTGGTGCTCCACCCCGGCAGGTGACTAGTGTAGCCTTGGGGGAGGAGAGGGATGTCCAAGGTGGGTGGGGTCCCGCAGAGATGTCCCTGGTCTCGCTAGGAGACCGTGAAGTGGTCCCTCCAACCCAGCTGCCTGAGAACACTAAGAAGTACAGGCAGTGGGTGACCATAAATGGCCATAGAGTGGAAGCTCTTAGAGATACAGGAGCCAGTGTGACAGCTGTCAGGTGTCACCTGGTGTCTCAGGAGCAGGTGGTCCCCAATGCATTCTATCCCGTTGTTGCCGCTGACAACACAGAGAGACACTGTAAGGTGGCTCAGGTTCCCTTTGAGTGGCGGGGGGGTCTCTGGTACTCTTCAGGTAGCTGTGAGGCCCGCCATGCCTGTAGACTGTTTGTTAGGGAACGATTTGGAGAGCTCACCTTGGGCTAAGGTGGAGCGGAGTGCTCACCTGGAGATGTTGGGTATGCCGGATTGGGCGTGTGTCACCACACGGTCCATGGCAGCCAGTAGAGGTACTCAAGAGGTCCTGGAGCCTGAGAGGGAGGCCCAGGAACCGGCCTCAGAGAGAAGGAGCAAGGGGCGCGGGAAGCCGGCCCCTGAAGTTCCCACGGTCCAGGAGGAAGCAGACCTTGAGGGGGATGCCCTGGAGCCTACAGGGGAGCAGATAGCTGAACTGGGAAACCTGCCGGAGCTGACCCATTGGCAGCAGGAAGGGGGTCCCACCAGGGAGGACTTTTGCAAGGCACAGAAGGAGTGCCCTTCTCTCGTGGGTATGCGGCAGCAGGCTGCAGACCAGGCCGCAGGTGATCAGTCAGGATCACATTTCGTTTACTGGGAGAACGACCTCCTATATACAGAGCCTAAGGTTGCTGAGCCTGGGTCAGCCCGTGCGCTGGTGGTACCCCAGGACTTCAGAGCCTTCCTACTGGGGCTGGCTCACGATGTGCCATTGGCAGGGCATTTGGGGCAGGGCAAGACCTTTGAAAGGCTTGTCACCCACTTTTATTGGCCTCAAATGCGCAGGAGTTCAGATACTCACTTCAGGACATGCCAGACTTGCCAGGCAAGTGGAGAGAGTGGAAGGAAGCAGAAGGCTCCACTCCAGCCATTCCCTGTGGTCGGTACCCCATTCCAGCGAGTGGGGATTGACATTGTAGGGCCACTGGACCCCAGGACAGCGATGGGCAATAGGTTCATCCTGGTCCTGGTGGACCATGCCACCCGGTACCCGGAAGCCATTCCTCTGAGGAAAGTGACGGCCCCCGTGGTGGGACGTGCACTGATGGGAATTTTCTCCCGAGTGGGATTCCCTCTAGAGGTGGTGTCTGACCGAGGTACCAATTTCATGTCCAAGTACATGAAATCCCTCTGGCAAGAGTGTGGTGTAACCTACAAGTTCACCACACCTTACCACCCCCAAGGAAACGGGTTGGTTGAGAGATTCAACCGAACCCTCAAAGGCATGATAATGGGCCTAGAAGGACCCATGATGCGTAAGTGGGACGTCCTCTTACCATGCCTTCTCTTCGCTTACCGTGAGGTGCCACAGAAGTCTCTGGGGTTCAGTCCCTTAGAGCTTCTGTATGGTCACCCAGTCAGAGGACCTCTAAGTCTGGTCAAGGAAGGCTGGGAGCAATCTCCCAGGAAACCTCCCCAGAATGTATATAGTTACATGCTGGCCTTCAGGAATCAGACTAGGCGATTCAGGCAACTTGCTGAGGCAAATCTGGAAGCCAGCCAGGAGGAGATGAAGCGGTGGTACGACCAGAATGCCACTCTGGTAGAGCTTCAGCCTGGACAGAAGGTATGGGTCTTGGCCCCGTGGAGCCGTGCGCGCTCCAGGATAAGTGGACCGGTCCCTTTGAGGTGGTGGAGTGCAAGAGTCCTGTTACCTACGTGGTGGACCTGAAGTCTCCTAGGAACCCCTTAAGGGTCCTACATGTCAACCACCTCAAGCCCCACTTGGAGAGGTCCCAAGTGGGCATGCTCTTGGCAACAGATGCTGGGATGGAAGAGGAGACAGAACCTCTTCCTGACCTCCGGTCAGCCAAGGAGCAAGATGGGTCAGTGGATGGTGTCATCCTCTCTTCCACCCTGACCCCTGAGCAACAGAATGATTGTCGCCAGTTGCTGGGACAATTTTCTGATCTGTTTTCCCTGGTCCCTGGTGTCACTGATTGGTGCGTCCATGATGTGGACACTGGGGATAGTACACCTGTGCGGCACAAAGCCTATAGGGTGACTGACAGGGTGAGGACATGCATCAAGGAGGAGGTCTCCAAGATGTTTGCACTCGGGGTAATTGAGTCTTCTAGCAGTCCTTGGGCCAGCCCCGTGGTCTTGGTCGCAAAGGCTGCAGCGCCGGGAGCCACACCCGAACTCCGGTTCTGTGTGGACTACAGAGGACTCAATTCGGTCACTAGGACCGACGCACACCCCATCCCCAGAGCTGATGAGCTCATCGATCGGCTAGGGGCTGCCAACTACCTCAGCACGTTTGATTTAACGTCTGGGTATTGGCAGATCGCCTTGACCGAGGGGGCCAAAGAGAGGTCAGCATTTTCCACCCCAGATGGGCACTACCAGTTCCGGGTTATGCCATTTGGGATGAAGAATGCCCCTGCCACCTTCCAGAGATTGGTCAACCAGGTGTTGGCTGGGCTGGATTCGTTCAGTGCAGCCTACCTGGATGACATCGCGGTGTTCAGCTCCACTTGGGAAGAACACCTGCGACACCTCTGGGAAGTGTTGATGGCGCTGCGCAAGGCAGGCCTCACGATCAAGGCGAGTAAGTGCCAGATCGGGCAGGGTTCCGTGGTGTACTTGGGGCACCAAGTTGGGAGTGGCCAGGTGGCACCCCTTCAGCCCAAGATAGAAACCATCCTGAATTGGGAGGCGCTCAAAACCCAGACAGAGGTGAGAGCCTTCCTAGGTCTCACTGGGTACAACAGGAGGTTTGTCAAGGGGTATGGCAACATGGTTGCCCCCTTGACAGCGCTGACTTCAAAGAAGCAGCCCAGGAAAGTGATTTGGACTGACACCTGTCAGAAAGCTTTTGAGGCCTTGAAAACTGCTATGTGCACGGCGCCCGTGCTCTTGGCTCCCAACTTCTCCAAAGAGTTTATCGTTCAGACAGACGCTTCAGAGCATGGTGTGGGGGCTGTTCTTTCACAGATTATTGAGGAGGGCCTAGATCAACCCGTAGCCTTTCTTAGCAGGAGGTTACTTCCACGGGAACAGAGGTGGAGTGCTATTGAGGGTGAGGCATTTGCTGTGGTCTGGGCGCTGAAGAAGCTAAGACCCTACCTGTTTGGGTCTCACTTCCGGGTTCAGACGGACCACAGGCCCCTCAGATGGTTGATGCATATGAGGGCTGAGAATCCAAAGCTGTTGAGGTGGTCCATTTCCCTACAGGGTATGGATTTCACGGTGGAACATCGCCCTGGTACAGATCACGCCAATGCTGACGGTCTGTCCAGATTTTTCCGCCTTAGTGATGAGGAACTCCCTGGGGTAGGGTAGTTCTCCCCACTTTTCAGCTGGAGGGGACACGTGTTAGACCTGGCACCTTGGCGTGAGTCTCCCTTCCTCTTTTTGTCGCTGTGCCTCATGTGTTTTTATGGTGTTGGCCGCTCAGCGCGCTGTGCCGCTGCCAACCAGTGTCGCGGTGCGAGTGCTCCCTATGTAAATTGTATATATTGGTTGGATTCCATGATTGGATTGTTTGGTTTACTATCAGACCCCAGTAAAGTGCGCCAGGAGCGCCAGGGCATGTAAATGCAAACACCGCTGGTGGGCTTGCAGCACTGGTTGTGCCACCCACAGAAGCGGCCGGTAGAATATGTCTAAGGTCTGCCATCGCAGAACCTGCGTGCAGTCTGGTACTGACATGCTGACTGGCAAGTGCCCACACTTGCCGGTCCCTAAAACCTTCCCTTAGCTGCATGTTAGTCACCCCTCTGGTAGGCCCACGGGCAGGGTGCGTTGTAAGCCTAAGGTAGGACAAGCCTGGATGCGTGGCATGTCCTAGTAGTGAATGACCGCCATCTTGTTGTTCACTACTGCAAGGCTACCCTGTTCTCATAGGCCAGTATGGGCGGCTTGGATTGTTACACCCTATGATCCTAACCGACCCAGGGAACATGGTAGAAGATCGAGTTTAGTATGCCTGAACTCGGAATAATAAGGTACATCTTTTCGTAAGGTTTATTTTAATATTCCGCGTTTGCAAATGCCGCTTTTAGAAAGCTGGCCTTTGCTTGCCTAAACATTTCAGCCGCCTCTGCGTGATGTGTATCTGATGTCTGGCTGGTGTGAGTGACAGGGCTGGGGGAACCCAGATGGGCAGGGCTAGGTAGCCTGGTGGTGAATAGGGCGATCGACAGGTAGATGGGGGGAGGAGTACTCCTAGGCTCTGAATAGGACAGTGCTCTGCCACCTCAATGCCGGCTCCGCCCCCTGTGGAGCGTCGGATGACTCTGCCCTGCACTCTGAAAGAAGAAGCCTGCATCGCGTAAACCAAGTGCTCAGAAACCGGACTGGACTAGGCAAGGGCCCCCCTGGCCTGGGAGAACAAAAGATTTGCTGTATAAATGTAGGAGCCCTGCTCCTAAGAAACTAGATCCGTTTTTGACCAAGAAGAATGTCTGCCTGAGGAGGAGGCACCGGGAAAGCTGTAGGAGGAAGACTGTCCCTATTCTGGGGGATTGGCCTGCAGTGGTGACCTTGCTGCCAAAGGGGAGAAGAGAAACTGTTGCTGAAGACTTTGCTTTCTTTTTACTTTCAAGACTTGTGCTTTTCCAAAACGATCTCCAAGGGCTTGGAACTGAGCTTGCCCCCTGAACTGAGCCCCAAGACCATTGGGCTCTACCTGATCTTCACTCGCCTGCTGCTGGACTGTGGTGTCCTTTCCCTCGCCGGAGCTGTGACCCTCGTGCCCCAGTCCCTCCCTGAGCCGTGACCAGGACTGCTTAGCCGCCCCCGCCTTGGGAAGAGCCTCGCTCGATCTGAGCCGCTCCCCCAACGCTGTGCTGGGCTGCCCCTGTCACCTCGCTCGCTGGAGGCTCGCTGTGCACCTTCACCCTCCCGCCGGAATCGGCGTTGTGAGCATCTCCAAGCCTCGGACGGCCCGGACGTATCTGCGTGCCCGGCTGCCCCGCTTTGTTCACCCGCCACCTGCAACACCCCGCTCTTGTCGTGAGCCTGAAGATCAGACCCCCATCGTGAAGTGTGGGAGCCCCGGACGCCGCCTCGCCCTTCTGTCGAAGAGCCGCTGAAATCCCGCACCCACCTTCGCGTCAAGAAACAAGGTACTGTACTTACGAACTCGACCGCAAGCTCGCATCGGATCCAGGGTCCGCAACGTTCTGATTTCCCTGTCATCTGCCGTGTGCTTCCTGGACGCCGCCTCAGCACGAAGTGCGCTGAGGCCCACAGTTACCTTGTGCCCGCCTAAAGAACTTTCCGTAACAAAGAGACTTTCCCGTATTTCCAAGAGTTGTGGCCCCATCAGTTCATCGTTACTGGGCCTTGTAATTGAATCTGCTGAATCTACATAAAAGCTTATTTTTATATACTTCCTGATTGGTGTCCGTTTGTGGTGCATGCAAGGGGTTTACTGTATGTGTAATTGCTTTTGCTTAACCGTGTACGCCTGAGACTTAGCCTAGACTGCTCGCGCCACGCACCTAGAGGGTGAGCAGGGGTTATTCTGAGGAGTCATCCTTTGCCCTGACAAGAAGTAAAGGGTCCCTGCTTGTTGTGGGTACACACCTGCGTCAACCAGAGCCCCCTCATTTCTAACACTAATGGACAACGGGGAAACTGCGGCCCTCATCCTCCTGGACCTCTCCGCAGCGTTCGACACTGTCTGCCACCGCACCCTGGTACAGCGCCTGAACAACACCGGCATCCAGGAGAAGGCCCTGGAGTGGATCACCTCATTCCTCGCCGGAAGAACCCAGAGAGTCTGCCTCCCCCCGTTCCGGTCAGCGGGCCACCAAAGTCATCTGCGGCGTTCCACAAGGGTCATCGCTCAGCCCCACCCTCTTCAACGTCTACATGAGCCCCCTCGCAACCATCGCACATCAACACAACCTCAAGATCATCACCTATGCCGACGACACCCAGCTGATCCTCTCCCTCACCAGCGACCCGGACGCCGCCAGAGCCAGCCTACACGAAGGGATGAAAGACGTCGCCGAATGGATGAAGAACAGCCGCCTGAAACTGAACTCAGACAAGACGGAGGTCCTCATCCTGGGATCATCACCCTCCGCCTTGGACGACTCCTGGTGACCCCCCGCCCTGGGAGCCACCCCCAAACCAACAGACCACGCACGCAACCTAGGCTTCATCCTGAACACCTCCCTCTCGATGACCAGAGAAGTCAACGCCGTCTCATCTTCATGCTTCAACACCCTGCGCATGCTTCGAAAGATCTTCCGGTGGATCCCCACCGAGACCAGGAAATCGGTCACCCAGGCCCTTGTCACCAGTCGGCTGGACTACGGGAACGCCCTCTACGCCGGCACCGCCGCCAAACTCCAGAAGAAACTCCAACCGATCCAGAACGCCTCAGCACGACTCATCCTGGACATCCCCTGACACAGCCACATCTTCGGACACCTGAGAGACCTGCACTGGCTCCCCGTCAACAAAAGAATCACGTTCCGACTCCTCACCCACGCACACAAGGCCCTCCACGACCTGGGCCCCAAGTTCCTCAACAGCCGCCTGACCTTCCACAAGCCTACCCGCCAGCTCCGCTCTGCCAGCCTCGCTCTCGCCACCGTACCCCGCATCCGCAGAGCCACCGCCGGAGGAAGATCCTTCTCCTACCTGGCAGCCAGGACATGGAACTCCCTCCCCATCCACCTCCAGACAACGCAAGACCATCTCGCCTTCAGGAAGCAACTCAAGACCTGGCTGTTCGAGCAGTAGCGTTCCCCCCCCAGCGCCTTGAGACCCGCCGGGTGAGCAGTGCGCTATACAAATGCCTATGATTGATTGATTGATTGATTCTCTATCCATCCATCTCTCTCCATCTCTCTCCATCCATCCATTTATCCATCTCTCTATCCATCCATCTCTCCATCCATCTATCTCTCTCCATCCATCCATCTCTCTCCATCCATCCATCCATCTCTCTCCATCCATCCATCCATCTCTCTCTCCAACCATCTCTCTCTCCATCCATCTCTCTCCATCCATCCATCTCTCTCCATCCATCTCTCTCCATCCATCTCTCTCCATCCCTCCATCCATCTCTCTCCATTCCATCCATCTCTCTCCATCCATCCATCTCTCTGCATCCATCCATCCATTCATCCATTCATCCATCCCTCCATCCATCCATCTCTCTCCATCCATCCATCTCTCTCCATCCATCCATCCATCTCTCTCCATCCATCCATCTCTCGCCATCCATCCATCTCTCTCCATCCATCCATCCATCTCTCTCCATTCATCCACCATCCATCCATCAATCTCTCTCCATCCATCCATCCATCTCTCTCCATCCATCCATCTCTCTCCATCCATCCATCTCTCTCCATCCATCCATCTCTCTCCATCCATGCATCCATCTCTCTCCATCCGTCCATCTCTCTCCATCCATCTCTCTCCATCCATCTCTCTCCATCCATTCATCTCCATCCATCCATCCATGCATCCATCTCTCTCCATCCAACCATCTCTCTCCATCCATCCATCTCTCTCCATCCTTCCATCTCTCTCCATCCATGCATCCATCTCTCTCCATCCATGCATCCATCTCTCTCCATCCATCCATCCATCCATCCATCTCCCTCCATCCATCCATCTCTCTCCATCCATCCATCTCTCTCCATCCATCCATCCATCTCCATCCATCCATCCATCCATCCATCCATCTCTCTCCATCCATCCCTCTCTCCATCCATCCAATCCTCTCTCTCCATCCATCCAATCCTCTCTCTCTCTCCATCCATTCATGTCTCTCTCCATCCATCCATCTCTCTCCATCCATCCATCGATCTCTCTCCATCCATCCATCCATCTCTCTCCATCCATCCATCTCTCTCCATCCATCTCCCTCCATCCATCCATCCATCTCTCTCCATCCATCCATCCACCTCTATCCATCCATCTCTCTCTTCATCCATCCATCTCTCTTTCCATCCATCCATCCATCTCTCTCCATCCATCCATCTCTCTCCATCCATCCATCCATCCCTCTCCATCCATCCATCCATCCCTCTCCATCCATCCATCCCTCTCCATCCATCCATCCATCCATCCATCCATCCATCCATCCATCCATCTCTCATCTATCCATCCATCTCTCCATCCATCCATCTCTCTCCATCCGTCTCTCTCTCTACATCCATCCATCCATCTCTCTCCATCCATCCATCCATTTCTCTCCTTCCATCCATCCATCTCTCTCCATCCATCCATCCATCCATCTCTGTCTCTCCATCCATCTCTCTCATCCATCCATCATTCTCTGTCCATCCATCTCTCTCCATCTCTCTCCATCCATCCATTTATCCATCTCTCTACCCATCCATCTCTCCATCCATCCATGTCTCTTCATCCATCCATCTCTCTCCATCCATCTCTCTCCATCCATCCATCTCTCTCCATCCATTCTTCCATCTCTCTCCATCCATCCATCCATCTCTCTCTCTATCATCTATCTCTCCATCCATCTCTCCCCATCCATCCATCTCTCTCCATCCATCTATCTCCATCCATCCATCTCTCTCCATCCCTCCATCCATCTCTCTCGATTCCATCCATCTCTCTCCATCCATCCATCTCTCTCCATCCATCTCCCTCCATCAATCCATCTCTCTCCATCCATCCATCCACCTCTCTCCATCCATCTCTCTCTCCGTCCATCCATCCATCCATCCATCCATCCATCCATCCATCCATCCATCCATCCCTCTCCATCCATCCATCCATCCACCCTCTCCATCCATCCTTCTCCATCCATCCATCCATCCATCCATCGATCCATCCATCCATCTCTCCATCCATCCATCCATCCATCTCTCCATCCATCCATCTCTCTCCATCCATCTCTCTGTCTACATCCATCCATCCATCTCTCACCATCCATCCATCCATTTCTCTCCATCCATCCATCCATCTCTCTCCATCCATCCATCCATCCATCTCTGTCTCTCCATCCATCTCTCTCCATCCATCCATCATTCTCTGTCCATCCATCTCTCTCCATCTCTCTCCATCCATCCATTTATCCATCTCTCTATCCATCCATCTCTCAATCCATCCATCTCTCTCCATCCATCCATCTCTCTCCATCCATCCATCCATCTCTCTCCATCCATCCATCCATCCATCCATCCATCTCTCTCTCCATCCATCTCTCTCTCATCTATCTTCCTCCATCCATCCATCTCTCTCCATCCATCTCTCTCCATTCCTCCATCCATCTCTCTCCATTCCATCCATCTCTCTCCATCCATCCATCTCTCTGCATCCATCCATCCATTCATCCATCCATCCCTCCATCCATCCATCAATCTCTCTCCATCCATCCATCTCTCTCCATCCATCCATCCATCTCTCTCCATCCATCCATCTCTCCATCCATCCATCTCTCTCCATCCCTCCATCCATCTCTCTCCATCCCATCCATCTCTCTATCCATCCATCCATCCATCTCTCTCCATCCATCCATCCATCCATCCATCCCTCCATCCATCCATCCATCTCTCTCCATCCATCCATCTCTCTCCATCCATCCATCCATCTCTCTCCATCCATCCATCTCTCGCCATCCATCCATCCATCTCTCTCCATCTATCCATCCATCCATCCTTCTCCATCCATCCACCATCCATCCATCAATCTCTCTCAATCCATCCATCCAATCCTCTCTCTCCATCCATCCAATCCTCTCTCTCTCTCCATCCATTCATGTCTCTCTCCATCCATCCATCTCTGTCCATCCATCCATCGATCTCTCTCCATCCATCCATCCTTCTCTCTCCATCCATCCATCTCTCCATCCATCTCCTTCCATCCATCCATCCATCTCTCTCCATCCATCCATCCACCTCTATCCATCCATCTCTCTCTCCATCCATCCATCTCTCTTTCTATCCATCCATCCATCTCTCTGCATCCATCCATCTCTCTCCATCCATCCATCTCTCTCCATCCATCCATCCATCCCTCTCCATCCATCCATCCATCCCTCTCCATCCATCCCTCTCCATCCATCCATCCATCCTTCCATCCATCCATCTCTCATCTATCCATCCATCTCTCCATCCATCCATCTCTCTCCATCCATCCCTCTCTCTACATCCATCCATCCATCTCTCTCCATCCATCCATCCATTCTCTCCATCCATCCATCCATCTCTCTCCATCCATCCATCCTGTCTCTTCTCTCCATCCATCTCCTCATCCATCCATCATTCTCTGTCCATCCATCTCTCTCCATCTCTCTGCATCCATCCATTTATCCATCTCTCTACCCATCCATCTCTCCATCCATCCATGTCTCTCCATCCATCCATCTCTCTCCATCCATCTCTCTCCATCCATCCATCTCTCTCCATCCATTCTTCCATCTCTCACCATCCATCCATCCATCTCTCTCTATCCATCTCTCTCTCCATCCATCTCTCCCATCCATCCATCTCTCTCCATCCATCTATCTCCATCCATCCATCTCTCTCCATCCCTCCATCCATCTCTCTCCATTCCATCCATCCCTCCTCCATCCATCCATCTCTCTCCATCCATCTCACTCCATCAATCCATCTCTCATCCATCCATCCATCCACCTCTCTCCATCCATCTCTCTCATTCATCCATCTCTCTCTCCATCCATCCATCCATCCCTCTCCATCCATCCATCCATCCCTCTCCATCCATCCTTCTCCATCCATCCATCCATCCATCCATCCATCTCTCCATCCATCCATCCATCCATCTCTCCATCCATCCATCTCTCTCCATCCATCTCTCTGTCTACATCCATCCATCATCTCTCACCATCCATCCATCCACTTCTCTCCATCCATCCATCCATCTCTCTCCATCCATCCATCCATCCATCCATCCATCCATCCATCCATCTCTGTCTCTCCATCCATCTCTCTCCATCCATCCATCATTCTCTATCCATCCATCTCTCTCCATCTCTCTCCCTCCATCCATTTATCCATCTCTCTATCCATCCATCTCTCAATCCATCCATCTCTCTCCATCCATCCATCTCTCTCCATCCATCCATCCATCTCTCTCCATCCATCCATCCATCTCTCTATCCATCCATCTCTCTCTCATCTATCTCTCTCCATCCATCCATCTCTCTCCATCCATCTCTCTCCATCCCTCCATCCATCTCTCTCCATTCCATCCATCTCTCTCCATCCATCCATCTCTCTGCATCCATCCATCCATTCATTCATCCATCCCTCCATCCATCCATCAATCTCTCTCCATCCATCCATCTCTCTCCATCCTTCCATCCATCTCTCTCCATCCATCCATCTCTCCATCCATCCATCTCTCTGCATCCCTCCATCCATCTCTCTCCATCCCATCCATCTCTCTATCCATCCATCCATCCATCCATCTCTCTCCATCCATCCATCCATCCCTCCATCCATCCATCCATCTCTCTCCATCCATCCATCTCTCTCCATCCATCCATCCATCCATCTCTCTCCATCCATCCATCTCTCTCCATCCATCTCTCTGTCTACATCCATCCATCCATCTCTCACCATCCATCCATCCATTTCTCTCCATCCATCCATCCATCTCTCTCCATCCATCCATCCATCCATCCATCTCTGTCTCTGCATCCATCTCTCTCCATCCATCCATCATTCTCTATCCATCCATCTCTCTCCATCTCTCTCCCTCCATCCATTTATCCATCTCTCTATCCATCCATCTCTCAATCCATCCATCTCTCTCCATCCATCCATCTCTCTCCATCCATCCATCCATCTCTCTCCATCCATCCATCCATCTCTCTATCCATCCATCTCTCTCTCATCTATCTCTCTCCATCCATCCATCTCTCTCCATCCATCTCTCTCCATCCATCTCTCTCCATCCCTCCATCCATCTCTCTCCATTCCATCCATCTCTCTCCATCCATCCATCTCTCTGCATCCATCCATCCATTCATCCATCCCTCCATCCATCCATCAATCTCTCTCCATCCATCCATCTCTCTCCATCCATCCATCCATCTCTCTCCATCCATCCATCTCTCCATCCATCCATCTCTCTGCATCCCTCCATCCATCTCTCTCCATCCCATCCATCTCTCTATCCATCCATCCATCCATCTCTCTCCATCCATCCATCCATCCCTCCATCCATCCATCCATCTCTCTCCATCCATCCATCTCTCTCCATCCATCCATCCATCCATCCATCTCTCTCCATCCATCCATCTCTCGCCATCCATCCATCCATCCTTCTCCATCCATCCACCATCCATCCATCAATCTCTCTCAATCCATCCATCCAATCCTCTCTCTCCATCCATCCAATCCTCTCTCTCTATCCATCCATCTCTCTCCATCCATCCATCTCTCTCTATCCATCCATCCATCCATCCATCTATCGCTCTCCATCCATCCATCTCTCTCCATCCATCCATCTCTCTCCATCCTTCCATCTCTCTCCATCCATGCATCCATCTCTCTCCATTCATCCATCCATCTCTCTCCATCCATCCATCTCTCTCCATCCATCTCTCTCCATCCATCCATCTCTCTCCATCCATCCATCCATCTCCATCCATCCATCCATCCATCTCTCTCCATCCATCCCTCTCTCCATCCATCCAATCCTCCCTCTCGATGACCAGACAAGTCAACGCCGTCTCGTCTTCATGCTTCAACACCCTGCGCATGCTTCGAAAGATCTTCCGGTGGATCCCCACCGAGACCAGGAAATCGGTCACCCAGGCCCTCGTCACCAGTCAGCTGGACTATGGGAACGCCCTCTAAGCCGGCACCGCCGCCAAACTCCAGAAGAAACTCCAACGGATCCAGAACGCCTCAGCACGACTCATCCTGGACATCCCCCGACACAGCCACATCTTCGGACACCTGAGAGACCTGCACTGGCTCCCCGTCAACAAAAGAATCACGTTCCGACTCCTCACCCACGCACACAAGGCCCTCCACGACCTGGGCCCCAAGTTCCTCAACAGCCGCCTGACCTTCCACAAGCCTACCCGCCAGCTCCGCTCTGCCAGCCTCGCTCTCGCCACCGTACCCCGCATCCGCAGAGCCACCGCCGGAGGAAGATCCTTCTCCTACCTGGCAGCAGGGACATGGAACTCCCTCCCCATCCACCTCCAGACAACGCAAGACCATCTCGCCTTCAGGAAGCAACTCAAGACCTGGCTGTTTGAGCAGTAGCGTTCCCCCCCCAGCGCCTTGAGACCCTGCGGGTGAGCAGTGCGCTATACAAATGCCTATGATTGATTGATTGATTGATTCTCTATCCATCCATCTCTCTCCATCTCTCTCCATCCATCCATTTATCCATCTCGCTATCCATCCATCTCTCAATCCATCCATCTCTCTCCATCCATCCATCTCTCTCCATCCATCCATCCATCTCTCTCCATCCATCCATCCATCTCTCTCTCCATCCATCTCTCTCTCATCTATCTCTCTCCACCCATCCATCTCTCTCCATCCATCTCTCTCCATCCCTCCATCCATCTCTCTCCATTCCATCCATCTCTCTCCATCCATCCATCTCTCTGCATCAATCCATCCATTCATCCATCCCTCCATCCATCCATCAATCTCTCTCTATCCATCCATCTCTCTCCATCCATCCATCCATCTCTCTCCATCCATCCATCTCTCGCCATCCATCCATCCATCTCTCTCCATCCATCCATCTCTCTCCATCCATCTCTCTCCATCCATCCATCTCTCTCCATCCCTCCATCCATCTCTCTCCATTCCATCCATCTCTCTATCCATCCATCCATCCATCTCTCTCTATCCATCCATCCATCCCTCCATCCATCCATCCATCTCTCTCCATCCATCCATCTCTCTCCATCCATCCATCCATCTCTCTCCATCCATCCATCTCTCTCCATCCATCCAATCCTCTCTCTCTCTCCATCCATCCATCTCTCTCCATCCATCCATCCATCTCTCTCCATCCATCCATCCATCTCTCTCTCCATCCATCTCTCTCTCATCTATCTCCCTCCATCCATCCATCTCTCTCCATCCATCTCTCTCCATCCCTCCATCCATCTCTCTCCATTCCATCCATCTCTCTCCATCCATCCATCTCTCTGCATCCATCCATCCATTCATCCATCCCTCCATCCATCCATCAATCTCTCTCCATCCATCCATCTCTCTCCATCCATCCATCCATCTCTCTCCATCCATCCATCTCTCCATCCATCCATCTCTCTCCATCCCTCCATCCATCTCTCTCCATCCCATCCATCTCTCTATCCATCCATCCATCCATCTCTCTCCATCCATCCATCCATCCATCCATCCCTCCATCCTTCCATCCATCTCTCTCCATCCATCCATCTCTCTCCATCCATCCATCCATCTCTCTCCATCCATCCATCTCTCGCCATCCATCCATCCATCTCTCTCCATCTATCCATCCATCCATCCTTCTCCATCCATCCACCATCCATCCATCAATCTCTCTCAATCCATCCATCCAATCCTCTCTCTCCATCCATCCAATCCTCTCTCTCCATCCATTCATGTCTCTCTCCATCCATCCATCTCTGTCCATCCATCCATCGATCTCTCTCCATCCATCCATCCATCTCTCTCCATCCATCCATCTCTCCATCCATCTCCTTCCATCCATCCATCCATCTCTCTCCATCCATCCATCCACCTCTATCCATCCATCTCTCTCTCCATCCATCCATCTCTCTTTCTATCCATCCATCCATCTCTCTCCATCCATCCATCTCTCTCCATCCATCCATCTCTCTCCATCCATCCATCCATCCCTCTCCATCCATCCATCCATCCCTCTCCATCCATCCCTCTCCATCCATCCATCCATCCTTCCATCCATCCATCTCTCATCTATCCATCCATCTCTCCATCCATCCATCTCTCTCCATCCATCCCTCTCTCTACATCCATCCATCCATCTCTCTCCATCCATCCATCCATTTCTCTCCATCCATCCATCCATCTCTCTCCATCCATCCATCCATCTCTGTCTCTCCATCCATCTCTCTCATCCATCCATCATTCTCTGTCCATCCATCTCTCTCCATCTCTCTGCATCCATCCATTTATCCATCTCTCTACCCATCCATCTCTCCATCCATCCATGTCTCTCCATCCATCCATCTCTCTCCATCCATCTCTCTCCATCCATCCATCTCTCTCCATCCATCCATCTCTCTCCATCCATCCATCCATCTCTCTCTATCCATCTCTCTCTCCATCCATCTCTCCCCATCCATCCATCTCTCTCCATCCATCTATCTCCATCCATCCATCTCTCTCCATCCCTCCATCCATCTCTCTCCATTCCATCCATCTCTCTCCATCCATCCATCTCTCTCCATCCATCTCACTCCATCAATCCATCTCTCTCCATCCATCCATCCACCTCTCTCCATCCATCTCTCTCTTCATTCATCCATCTCTCTCTCCATCCATCCATCCATCCATCCATCCATCCATCCCTCTCCATCCATCCATCCATCCCTCTCCATCCATCCTTCTCCATCCATCCATCCATCCATCCATCTCTCCATCCATCCATCCATCCATCTCTCCATCCATCCATCTCTCTCCATCCATCTCTCTGTCTACATCCATCCATCCATCTCTCACCATCCATCCATCCATTTCTCTCCATCCATCCATCCATCTCTCTCCATCCATCCATCCATCCATCCATCCATCTCTGTCTCTCCATCCATCTCTCTCCATCCATCCATCATTCTCTATCCATCCATCTCTCTCCATCTCTCTCCCTCCATCCATTTATCCATCTCTCTATCCATCCATCTCTCAATCCATCCATCTCTCTCCATCCATCCATCTCTCTCCATCCATCCATCCATCTCTCTCCATCCATCCATCCATCTCTCTATCCATCCATCTCTCTCTCATCTATCTCTCTCCATCCATCCATCTCTCTCCATCCATCTCTCTCCATCCCTCCATCCATCTCTCTCCATTCCATCCATCTCTCTCCATCCATCCATCTCTCTGCATCCATCCATCCATTCATCCATCCCTCCATCCATCCATCAATCTCTCTCCATCCATCCATCTCTCTCCATCCATCCATCCATCCATCTCTCTCCATCCATCCATCTCTCCATCCATCCATCTCTCTGCATCCCTCCATCCATCTCTCTCCATCCCATCCATCTCTCTATCCATCCATCCATCCATCCATCTCTCTCCATCCATCCATCCATCCCTCCATCCATCCATCCATCTCTCTCCATCCATCCATCTCTCTCCATCCATCCATCCATCCATCCATCTCTCTCCATCCATCCATCTCTCGCCATCCATCCATCCATCCTTCTCCATCCATCCACCATCCATCCATCAATCTCTCTCAATCCATCCATCCAATCCTCTCTCTCCATCCATCCAATCCTCTCTCTCTATCCATCCATCTCTCTCCATCCATCCATCTCTCTCCATCCATCCATCCATCCATCTATCTCTCTCCATCCATCCATCTCTCTCCATCCATCCATCTCTCTCCATCCTTCCATCTCTCTCCATCCATGCATCCATCTCTCTCCATTCATCCATCCATCTCTCTCCATCCATCCATCTCTCTTCATCCATCTCTCTCCATCCATCCATCTCTCTCCATCCATCCATCCATCTCCATCCATCCATCCATCCATCTCTCTCCATCCATCCCTCTCTCCATCCATCCAATCCTCCCTCTCGATGACCAGACAAGTCAACGCCGTCTCGTCTTCATGCTTCAACACCCTGCGCATGCTTCGAAAGATCTTCCGGTGGATCCCCACCGAGACCAGGAAATCGGTCACCCAGGCCCTCGTCACCAGTCAGCTGGACTACGGGAACGCCCTCTACGCCGGCACCGCCGCCAAACTCCAGAAGAAACTCCAACGGATCCAGAACGCCTCAGCACGACTCATCCTGGACATCCCCCGACACAGCCACATCTTCGGACACCTGAGAGACCTGCACTGGCTCCCCGTCAACAAAAGAATCACGTTCCGACTCCTCACCCACGCACACAAGGCCCTCCACGACCTGGGCCCCAAGTTCCTCAACAGCCGCCTGACCTTCCACAAGCCTACCCGCCAGCTCCGCTCTGCCAGCCTCGCTCTCGCCACCGTACCCCGCATCCGCAGAGCCACCGCCGGAGGAAGATCCTTCTCCTACCTGGCAGCAGGGACATGGAACTCCCTCCCCATCCACCTCCAGACAACGCAAGACCATCTCGTGTGAGAAAGTGGGTTTCTGTTGCAGTAACCCCCCCTTTTTTTGCCTAATAGCTGATGCACTTTTCCTTGTTGTGCCCTGGGCTCCTGCCAATCAGGTGCCCAGGGCCTATGTTCCTTCCTTAAAACACACAAACTCCCAATTGGCAAACCCTGGCCACATGTCAGCCCCTGGTAAATGGTACCCTAGGTACCCAGGGCCTTGTGACCAGGGAAGGCCTCTAAGGGCTGCAGCACTCCTTGTGCCACCCTTAGAGGCCCTGTACCCTTACACACACACACTGCCTTTGCAGGCTGAGTGTCTGGGTGCAGGACAAAACAAAGAGTCGACATGGCACACATCTCTGTGTGCCATGCCCATTACCTATACTGCCAAGGCATATGTCAGCCACCCCTCTGGCTGGGTGCCTTATGCCTATGGTGTGGGCACAGGAGCAGGAGCCCTGTGCCCCTACAGTACCCAGGTCCATTCCTGGGCACTGTAAGTACAGTGCTGCCTTTTACAAGTACATGGTGCTGAGAGCTCGTCAAACACGAACTCCACAGCACCATAATGGCAACACTGAAGACTGGGAAGTTTGGTATCAAACTTCTCAGCACATTAAACCCACACTGATGCCAGTGTGGGATTTAATGTACTAAGCACCCCAGAGGGCATCTTAGAGATGCCCCCTTACAGCTAACCTACAATCCACGTCTGCTCTGAGGCTGCCCAGGCTGCCACACAGCAGACACGTTGCTGGACCCCTGGGTGGGAGAGCCCCTGCTCTCCCGGGCCTGCAACAATGCACATCCTGGGTGAGGTGAGAAATCTCCTCCCCCAGGATGAGCAAAGGGAAGCTTCAAAGACATGCCGCCAGTTGGAGTTTCCCCAGGCCACTGCAACCCCCCACTCTGGCAGGAAGCTTGGCCGGAAACCCCATACAAGGACAGGGGATGTGCCAGCCTGCCCACCCCACCCCTCAGGTGGGGGAGGCGAGGTGAAGCACATCTCCGGGCTCTCGCCATCTTGAAGATGGGAGGCCCTACCCTATCAGGATTAGGCTACTGCCCTCCTCCCACAGGAGAGAGGCAGGATAGGGGGTGTACCCACCCCAGGACAAGGACCCATTGGTCCCTGGCCTTCACCTACCTGTAACGCCCCTAAATCTAGTATTTAGGGGCCCCCTGAACCTTCCTTCCCCAGATTCCAGATAGA
The DNA here is from genome assembly GCF_964204655.1 of Triturus cristatus. Lineage (NCBI taxonomy): Eukaryota > Metazoa > Chordata > Amphibia > Caudata > Salamandridae > Triturus > Triturus cristatus. Next base: position 168,592 of record NW_028188447.1, read on the forward strand.
AACCTACAAGAAGAGCAAGAAGAAAAAAGACCTGCCCTGCAGCTGCTAAAAAGAGGAAGACACCAACTGCTTTGGCCCCAGCCCTACCGGCCTGTCGACCCTCGAACCTGCTCCTGCTCCAGCGCGGCATCTCTTGTGGCCAGCAACCTCAAAAACCCCGGAGGACCTGGCTACCTTTGAACTCTGATTCCCTGGGACTCCCATGAGTAGAGGCTCTACTCGAGAAACCTATTCCTAACTCCTGGCAGCAGCCCGGAACCGCGGACCCGACACACTCTGCACCAGCCAAGCCTGGCCAATGCCGGAGTGGACAAAGACCCTGAGGACGACCCCACGGCGACTGTGACCCCGAGTCCGGCACCCAAGGACCCCCCTCGACACCCTGGACGAAGCCTGCAGTCTCAGAACCGAGTGCCACCCCAGCCGCGATCAACCAGAGGGTAAGATTCCCGACGTCAAAAGGCACCCCTGCACCCGGCGCCCTGCGGCCCCCTGTGCCCAATCCCGGGGTACCCACCTAACCTACAACTACCCAACTTACCCCTCGAAGTGGTGGTGGCACCGGAAACATCCTCGTCCCCGAGCCTGCAGCCTTTTTCCAAACCGGAACATTCCCATTGATTTCCATTGAGCGCCCGAAGGCTCAAAAGCACCCTGCACCCAGCCGCCCGAGTGGCCCTGGCAGTGCACTCTCTACACTAACTTACTTCCCCACTTGCCCTGAGTAAGTGACCAGGAGCCCAGCTCCCACAGACGCGTGGCTTGCCAGACAGCAGCCACCAACTAAGGCCCCCCTATCCCTCATAGGATAACATTGGGCCTAACTCACTCTGCACCCGGCCGTCCTGAAACCGCTGAGGGTGAACCAACTGTACCTACCTGACACTGGGGGACCCCTGAGTCTATGCCCGGAATTTCAACTCTGCCAGTCGAGTACTTACCCTTAAACCGCTAACTTCATTTTCCTCATAGGGTAACATTGACTGGCTTTTTCTTCAAAAATCTTCTAAGTGTGAACTTTTCAAAACTGTAAAAATTCACCAAAAATCAGCCAAGTGACAAAAACGAATTTACTCACCTGTTCCTGGGTGAGCTCCCAGTGCTGGATCTTGGTGCCCAGCCCTGACCCTGAAAAGTACTCACAACTATACTTACCTCTAACTCATTTTTCTCCCATAGGAAACCATTGTCTGCTTTTCTGTGAAATTTCTTCTAAGTGTCTATTTTTGCAAATTTGAAATATTCTTTTAAAATCGTACCATTTCTGCAAACGAAATTTTTTACCTGTTTTTGATAAGGACCCCAGTCCTGGGTCTAGGCACCCAGTCCTGGATTACTAAAGTAACGATAAAGTACTCTACCTGCAATTTGAATTTCTTGCCATAGAGATCCATTGAATGTTTTCTGCGAAATATTTTCTAAGTGCTAACTTTTGAAATAGCTAAATATTATTTAAAAATCATTACAGTTATTAAGTCGACTTTCATCACTTGATTCTGAATACTGACCCCAGGCTGGTTCTAGGATCCAGACCTGGAATTCCAAAAGTAATCTGAAAAGTAATTTATTACAAATAACCTGAATTTACCATTGAGCTCAATGCATTGTTATGTTTAGGAAATAGGATTGTTTATTGCAACCAACTGTGACTGTTTACACAAATTTATTGCTTGAAACAAAAGTATTTATATTCAACCTCTCATTCTGAGAAAGTATATTTTTACCCCCTTTGTGGTTCTAAAAATAAAACAAGCATATATTTTATATATACAAATCATTGGCCTAGAGTTCAGTTATTGAGTGTGTGAAACCATTTGCTGACTGAGTGTGTACAATAAATGCTTTACACTGTCCTCTGGTACTGCCTTACTGCTCGACCAAGCTACCACTTTTGAGAGTAAGGTCATACCTAACTTTGACCTCTATCAGCCTCTGGGGGACTGTGGACTCTGTACACCCTGTACCTATTAGGGAACAGTATATACAGAGCCACTTTCTCACATTGGTGGATCAGCGGTGGGATACAAACTTGCATTTGTTGGACTACTTGGTTACCATCTGATCACACGACAGAACTCTTAAAAATTGCCTTTAGAATTCTGATTGGTTTTTCCAAAATTACTAAAAGTCTTGCTAGGGCCTTGCTTAAGTCCCATTAGAATTTTAGAAAAATAAAAGTCACTATAGTCAGGGTAGAGGGTTAGAACTGTCAGGTTAGAATGTCTCAAACAAACCCAGCTATTAGTGATAATAATAACATGGACCTGGTGGAGGAGCTCGACCTCACACCTTACTTACACTTGTCTTTCAAGGAATTGAGGTCCTTATGTAAACTCAAAAATTTACAAATGGGTCAGCATCCAACCAAACAAGGGCTCCAGGAGCTCCTGGCTGAGTATGCTAAAGACCACCCATCTGAACATGGTGATGGCCAGTCAGATGAGGAAAGGGAAACAGGGGAGGAGGACAGCAACCTCCCCATACTATTCCCTAGGGAGGAGATGGCACCCATACCCTCCAACTCAAGACATAGCATCTGGGCACCTAGAGACCACACAGGTGGCTCTGGTCCCAGAGACAACACTGGGGGTCCCCCCAGTGAAGAGGACAGCCTTATGAGGCTGGCCAAAAGAATAGATCTAGAGTCCAGGCTCCTGGCTCTAGAAAAGGAAAGGAGAGAGATGGGTTTAGCACCCATCAATGGTGGCAGCAATAATAAAAACAAGGATAGGGAGGAAACTTCTGACCTTAAAATCCCCAAAGGGATTGTCCCTAAATTTGAGGAAGGTGATGATATCACCAAATGGTTCACAGCCTTTGAGAGGGCTTGTGATATCAGGAAAGTAAAGAAACCTCTCTGGGGGGCACTCCTGTGGGAACTGTTCTCTGGTAACTGCAGGGACAGGCTTCTGACTCTCTCTGGGCCAGAAGCAGGATCCTATGACCTCATGAAGAAAGCTCTGATTGAGGGATTTGGATTCACCACTGAGGAGTATAGAATTAGATTCAGGGGGGCTCACAAAACCCAGACCCAGTCCTGGATTGATTTTGTAGATTTCTCAGTGAAGACACTGGATGGTTGGTTAGCTGGACATGGTGTGCAGGATTTTACTGGATTGTACAATTTATTCATGAAGGAACATATTTTGAGTAACTGCACAAATGAAAAGTTGCATCAGCATTTGGTAGACCTAGGTCTAAAATCCCCCCAAGAATTGGGAAAAAGAGCAGACCACTGGGTCAAGACTAGGGTGACTAGGACGTTCACTGGGAGGGACCAGAACCAAGGGGTCCCAAAACCTCCCCAGAAGAAGGAGAGTGAACCCCTTGTGGATAAAAGAAAGGAGTCCCAGGTAGCCCCCCAAAAACCTGACCAGGAGGGTGGGCCCAAAGACACCTCACAAACTAAACCAGGGTACCAAGGTAAGAATTGGGATCCCAACAGAATATGGTGTTTCAACTGTCAGAAGGCTGGACACCACACGCAGGACTCTAGCTGTCCTAAAAATAAGGTTCCTAGTACAGCTCCAGGGGTGACTAGTGTAGCCCCAGGGGTTGCCAGTGTAGCTTGGGAGGGAGGGTCCTCAGATGAGGAAGTCCTCCTAGCTTTCAACTGGGGAATGGGCCCAAGAAGCAAGCTGGAGATCCCAGAAGGAAGTAGACACTTCCACCACCTACTGGTGAATGGAATCCCAGCCACTGCCCTGAGAGATACCTGTGCCAGTCACACTGTGGTACATGACAGGTTGGTATTCCCACACCAATATGTCTCAGGGGAAACAAGAAGGGTAAGAACTGTCCCAGGGGGAGTCACTGTTAGGCCTGTGGCTATAGTGCCCCTAGCCACAGCTGGGTCCCTTAGATGGAGGAAAGTGATAGTCAGTAAAAACCTCCCCCTTGATTGTCTCTTGGGGAATGATCACTTAGATGTGGAACTGAGCCAAAGAGAGGTGCTGGCCCAATGCCAGGCCTCGCCCAAAGAACCTGTGGGGGCTCAACCTGCAGTCAGTGCAGCTGAGTCCCAAAAGAGTGAGAAGAAACAGGGTAGGAAAGGTGGGCAACTGTTAGCCACAGTTCCAGAGAGCCAGGGAGATGCTATCCCAGTAAGGGAAAACTCCCACAATGGCACTGGTAAAGCCCCCCCTAGCCAACAGCAAGACCTGACTAGTCAGGCAACTGTCCAGCCTGAATTAGTGGCTCCTCAGGTGGCAGAACAAGGGGTAGAGGAGGGGTGTTCCCTACCAAGAGTAGGGACCCCCTATCCTCAAACAGACCAACAGCCAGGACCCAAAGAGAACTATAAAATAGCCCCCTCACTTGCCAGTCAGGAGCTAAAGGTATGGTACTGGGCACTGACAGCTGTTAGCAGCCTCTGCTGGGTGTTAGCCTTCATGGCAGCCCTATCCTTGGCATGGTGGCCTAACCCCCTGCCAAATAGCAAGTCAGGCCCCCTGACCTTATTGGTCATGGTGGGGTTGCTCAAGCTGTGGGTAGCCTCTGTGGGTAAGCTGGGCCTAGCCCTGGCTAAGTTAGAAACTACCGAGGTATACACCTCTAAACCCAAAATAGAAAGATGGGACCAGGACAGTAAAAGACAAGGAGAGGAGCCTTGGGAGTTAGGTCCTGAAACTAATAAGACAGGCCAGCTCCCCAAAGGGATTGACCTAGGCAGAAGGATGTAAGGCAGAGTATGCCCTGCAACTTTCAAACCACTTCCCCAACTCTTCCTCGCCTGAAAGACTAGGTAGACTCTCCCAGCTTTGGCAGAAGTCTCCTGGCCTTTGGGCTGGGGGGGGCTTGTGTGAGAAAGTGGGTTTCTGTTGCAGTAACCCCCCCTTTTTTTGCCTAATAGCTGATGCACTTTTCCTTGTTGTGCCCTGGGCTCCTGCCAATCAGGTGCCCAGGGCCTATGTTCCTTCCTTAAAACACACAAACTCCCAATTGGCAAACCCTGGCCACATGTCAGCCCCTGGTAAATGGTACCCTAGGTACCCAGGGCCTTGTGACCAGGGAAGGCCTCTAAGGGCTGCAGCACTCCTTGTGCCACCCTTAGAGGCCCTGTACCCTTACACACACACACTGCCTTTGCAGGCTGAGTGTCTGGGTGCAGGACAAAACAAAGAGTCGACATGGCACACATCTCTGTGTGCCATGCCCATTACCTATACTGCCAAGGCATATGTCAGCCACCCCTCTGGCTGGGTGCCTTATGCCTATGGTGTGGGCACAGGAGCAGGAGCCCTGTGCCCCTACAGTACCCAGGTCCATTCCTGGGCACTGTAAGTACAGTGCTGCCTTTTACAAGTACATGGTGCTGAGAGCTCGTCAAACACGAACTCCACAGCACCATAATGGCAACACTGAAGACTGGGAAGTTTGGTATCAAACTTCTCAGCACATTAAACCCACACTGATGCCAGTGTGGGATTTAATGTACTAAGCACCCCAGAGGGCATCTTAGAGATGCCCCCTTACAGCTAACCTACAATCCACGTCTGCTCTGAGGCTGCCCAGGCTGCCACACAGCAGACACGTTGCTGGACCCCTGGGTGGGAGAGCCCCTGCTCTCCCGGGCCTGCAACAATGCACATCCTGGGTGAGGTGAGAAATCTCCTCCCCCAGGATGAGCAAAGGGAAGCTTCAAAGGCATGCCGCCAGTTGGAGTTTCCCCAGGCCACTGCAACCCCCCACTCTGGCAGGAAGCTTGGCCGGAAACCCCATACAAGGACAGGGGATGTGCCAGCCTGCCCACCCCACCCCTCAGGTGGGGGAGGCGAGGTGAAGCACATCTCCGGGCTCTCGCCATCTTGAAGATGGGAGGCCCTACCCTATCAGGATTAGGCTACTGCCCTCCTCCCACAGGAGAGAGGCAGGATAGGGGGTGTACCCACCCCAGGACAAGGACCCATTGGTCCCTGGCCTTCACCTACCTGTAACGCCCCTAAATCTAGTATTTAGGGGCCCCCTGAACCTTCCTTCCCCAGATTCCAGATAGAAACCTACAAGAAGAGCAAGAAGAAAAAAGACCTGCCCTGCAGCTGCTAAAAAGAGGAAGACACCAACTGCTTTGGCCCCAGCCCTACCGGCCTGTCGACCCTCGAACCTGCTCCTGCTCCAGCGCGGCATCTCTTGTGGCCAGCAACCTCAAAAACCCCGGAGGACCTGGCTACCTTTGAACTCTGATTCCCTGGGACTCCCATGAGTAGAGGCTCTACTCGAGAAACCTATTCCTAACTCCTGGCAGCAGCCCGGAACCGCGGACCCGACACACTCTGCACCAGCCAAGCCTGGCCAATGCCGGAGTGGACAAAGACCCTGAGGACGACCCCACGGCGACTGTGACCCCGAGTCCGGCACCCAAGGACCCCCCTCGACACCCTGGACGAAGCCTGCAGTCTCAGAACCGAGTGCCACCCCAGCCGCGATCAACCAGAGGGTAAGATTCCCGACGTCAAAAGGCACCCCTGCACCCGGCGCCCTGCGGCCCCCTGTGCCCAATCCCGGGGTACCCACCTAACCTACAACTACCCAACTTACCCCTCGAAGTGGTGGTGGCACCGGAAACATCCTCGTCCCCGAGCCTGCAGCCTTTTTCCAAACCGGAACATTCCCATTGATTTCCATTGAGCGCCCGAAGGCTCAAAAGCACCCTGCACCCAGCCGCCCGAGTGGCCCTGGCAGTGCACTCTCTACACTAACTTACTTCCCCACTTGCCCTGAGTAAGTGACCAGGAGCCCAGCTCCCACAGACGCGTGGCTTGCCAGACAGCAGCCACCAACTAAGGCCCCCCTATCCCTCATAGGATAACATTGGGCCTAACTCACTCTGCACCCGGCCGTCCTGAAACCGCTGAGGGTGAACCAACTATACCTACCTGACACTGGGGGACCCCTGAGTCTATGCCCGGAATTTCAACTCTGCCAGTCGAGTACTTACCCTTAAACCGCTAACTTCATTTTCCTCATAGGGTAACATTGACTGGCTTTTTCTTCAAAAATCTTCTAAGTGTGAACTTTTCAAAACTGTAAAAATTCACCAAAAATCAGCCAAGTGACAAAAACAAATTTACTCACCTGTTCCTGGGTGAGCTCCCAGTGCTGGATCTTGGTGCCCAGCCCTGACCCTGAAAAGTACTCACAACTATACTTACCTCTAACTCATTTTTCTCCCATAGGAAACCATTGTCTGCTTTTCTGTGAAATTTCTTCTAAGTGTCTATTTTTGCAAATTTGAAATATTCTTTTAAAATCGTACCATTTCTGCAAACGAAATTTTTTACCTGTTTTTGATAAGGACCCCAGTCCTGGGTCTAGGCACCCAGTCCTGGATTACTAAAGTAACGATAAAGTACTCTACCTGCAATTTGAATTTCTTGCCATAGAGATCCATTGAATGTTTTCTGCAAAATATTTTCTAAGTGCTAACTTTTGAAATAGCTAAATATTATTTAAAAATCATTACAGTTATTAAGTCGACTTTCATCACTTGATTCTGAATACTGACCCCAGGCTGGTTCTAGGATCCAGACCTGGAATTCCAAAAGTAATCTGAAAAGTAATTTATTACAAATAACCTGAATTTACCATTGAGCTCAATGCATTGTTATGTTTAGGAAATAGGATTGTTTATTGCAACCAACTGTGACTGTTTACACAAATTTATTGCTTGAAACAAAAGTATTTATATTCAACCTCTCATTCTGAGAAAGTATATTTTTACCCCCTTTGTGGTTCTAAAAATAAAACAAGCATATATTTTATATATACAAATCATTGGCCTAGAGTTCAGTTATTGAGTGTGTGAAACCATTTGCTGACTGAGTGTGTACAATAAATGCTTTACACTGTCCTCTGGTACTGCCTTACTGCTCGACCAAGCTACCACTTTTGAGAGTAAGGTCATACCTAACTTTGACCTCTATCAGCCTCTGGGGGACTGTGGACTCTGTACACCCTGTACCTATTAGGGAACAGTATATACAGAGCCACTTTCTCACATCTCGCCTTCAGGAAGCAACTCAAGACCTGGCTGTTTGAGCAGTAGCGTTCCCCCCCCAGCGCCTTGAGACCCTGCGGGTGAGCAGTGCGCTATACAAATGCCTATGATTGATTGATTGATTGATTCTCTATCCATCCATCTCTCTCCATCTCTCTCCATCCATCCATTTATCCATCTCGCTATCCATCCATCTCTCAATCCATCCATCTCTCTCCATCCATCCATCTCTCTCCATCCATCCATCCATCTCTCTCCATCCATCCATCCATCTCTCTCTCCATCCATCTCTCTCTCATCTATCTCTCTCCACCCATCCATCTCTCTCCATCCATCTCTCTCCATCCCTCCATCCATCTCTCTCCATTCCATCCATCTCTCTCCATCCATCCATCTCTCTGCATCAATCCATCCATTCATCCATCCCTCCATCCATCAATCTCTCTCTATCCATCCATCTCTCTCCATCCATCCATCCATCTCTCTCCATCCATCCATCTCTCGCCATCCATCCATCCATCTCTCTCCATCCATCCATCTCTCTCCATCCATCTCTCTCCATCCATCCATCTCTCTCCATCCCTCCATCCATCTCTCTCCATTCCATCCATCTCTCTATCCATCCATCCATCCATCCATCTCTCTCTATCCATCCATCCATCCCTCCATCCATCCATCCATCTCTCTCCATCCATCCATCTCTCTCCATCCATCCATCCATCTCTCTCCATCCATCCATCTCTCGCCATCCATCCATCCATCTCTCTCCATCTATCCATCCATCCATCCTTCTCCATCCATCCACCATCCATCCATCAATCTCTCTCAATCCATCCATCCAATCCTCTCTCTCCATCCATCCAATCCTCTCTCTCTATCCATCCATCTCTCTCCATCCATCCATCTCTCTCCATCCATCCATCCATCCATCCATCCATCTATCTCTCTCCATCCATCCATCTCTCTCCATCCATCCATCTCTCTCCATCCTTCCATCTCTCTCCATCCATGCATCCATCTCTCTCCATTCATCCATCCATCTCTCTCCATCCATCCATCTCTCTCCATCCTTCCATCTCTCTCCATCCATGCATCCATCTCTCTCCATTCATCCATCCATCTCTCTCCATCCTTCCATCTCTCTCCATCCATCTCTCTCCATCCATCCATCTCTCTCCATCCATCCATCCATCTCCATCCATCCATCCATCCATCCATCTCTCTCGATCCACCCCTCTCTCCATCCATCCAATCCTCTCTCTCCATCCATCCAATCCTCTCTCTCCATCAATTCATCTCTCTCTCCATCCATCCATCTCTCTCCATCCATCTCTCTCCATCCCTCCATCCATCTCTCTCCATTCCATCCATCTCTCTCCATCCATCCATCTCTCTGCATCAATCCATCCATTCATCCATCCCTCCATCCATCCATCAATCTCTCTCCATCCATCCATCTCTCTCCATCCATCCATCCATCTCTCTCCATCCATCCATCTCTCGCCATCCATCCATCCATCTCTCTCCATCCATCCATCTCTCTCCATCCATCTCTCTCCATCCATCCATCTCTCTCCATCCATCCATCCATCTCTCTCCATTCCATCCATCTCTCTATCCATCCATCCATCCATCTCTCTCCATCCATCCATCCATCCCTCCATCCATCCATCTCTCTCCATCCATCCATCTCTCTCCATCCATCCATTCATCTCTCTCCATCCATCCATCTCTTGCCATCCATCCATCCATCTCTCTCCATCTATCCATCCATCCATCCTTCTCCATCCATCCACCATCCATCCATCAATCTCTCTCAATCCATCCATCCAATCCTCTCTCTCCATCCATCCAATCCTCTCTCTCTATCCATCCATCTCTCTCCATCCATCCATCTCTCTCCATCCATCCATCCATCCATCCATCTATCTCTCTCCATCCATCCATCTCTCTCCATCCATCCATCTCTCTCCATCCTTCCATCTCTCTCCATCCATGCATCCATCTCTCTCCATTCATCCATCCATCTCTCTCCATCCATCCATCTCTCTCCATCCATCTCTCTCCATCCATCCATCTCTCTCCATCCATCCATCCATCTTCATCCATCCATCCATCCATCCATCTCTCTCCATCCATCCCTCTCTCCATCCATCCAATCCTCTCTCTCCATCCATCCATCCATCTCTCTCCATCCATCCATCTCTCTCCATCCATCCATCCATCCATCCATCCCTCTCCATCCATCCATCCATCCCTCTCCATCCATCCCTCTCCATCCATCCATCCTTCCATCCATCCATCCATCTCTCCATCCATCCATCTCTCCATCCATCCATCTCTCTCCATCCATCTCTCTGTCTCCATCCATCCATCCATCCATCCATCTCTCTCCATCCATCCATCCATTTCTCTCCATCCATCCATCTCTCTCCATCCATCCATCCACCTCTCTCCATCCATCTCTCTCTCCATTCATCCATCTCTCTCTCCATCCATCCATCCATCTCTCTCCATCCATCCATCTCTCTCCATCCATCCATCCATCCATCCCTCTCCATCCATCCATCCATCCCTCTCCATCCATCCCTCTCCATCCATCCATCCTTCCATCCATCCATCCATCTCTCCATCCATCCATCTCTCCATCCATCCATCTCTCTCCATCCATCTCTCTGTCTCCATCCATCCATCCATCTCTCTCCATCCATCCATCCATTTCTCTCCATCCATCCATCTCTCTCCATCCATCCATCCATCCATCCATCTCTGTCTCTCCATCCATCTCTCTCCATCCATCCTTCATCCTCCCGGCTCCTTACTTATGACACCCCCAGAGCGACCGCGCAGCGGACGTTCGCAGCGGGAGCGCCGATTGAGCACTGCAGGTGCGCCAAAGGTAAGCCCATCTGCGCCCGTCCGCGCCTGGACCGCGCCCAGCGCCAGACCCCCTGGTCCTCGCCCTCGCCAGCACACCCTGCACATCTACGACGCCAAAACCCTCCACGCACTCAACGCCGGCCGAAACACCACCTGCTACCGAGCCACCCCGAGACGCACCCACGGACCCTTCACCTGCCTGACCTGCCGCTTCACCGGCCTCCGACCCAACACCGCACCTGCTAAACCGAGCCCCAGCAACAAACACCTGATGTGCATCCTGCTCAACACCCGCTCCGTTCACAGGCATGCCGTCGAACTCTGGAACCTCCTCGACTCGACAGCACCAGACATCGCCTTCCTGACGGAAACCTGGATGAACGCTTCCTCAGCGCCCGACGTCGCCATCGCCGTCCCAGATGGCTACAAAATTACCAGGAAGGACCGAGCCAACCAGACAGGAGGAGGCATCGCCATCATCCACAAGAACACCATCCGTATCACGACCAACTCCGATGACACCTTCACCTCCGCCGAACACCTTCACTTCCAGATACACACCGACCCCAAGACCACCCTCGTCTACAGACCAACGGGACCACGCACACCGTTCAGCGAAGACATCACAGACTTCGTCAGCCCGCACGCCATCAATTCCACCGACTACATCCTCCTGGGGGACCTCAACTTCCACCTGGAGGACAACAAGGACCGCAACACCACTGCTCTGCTGGACAACCTGGCCAACCTTGGAATCAAGCAACTAGTAACCACCCCCACCCACTACGCCGGCCACACGCTTGACCCAGTCTTCTCATCCAGCAAATATGTCACCTTCAGCCACTCCACCAATCTCCAGTGGACTGACCACAGCTGCGTCCACTTCAGCTTCAGTAAAACGATGACCCACCACCACCCTCAACAAGTCCCCCGCAGGAGCTGGAACAAGATCACCGGCGACCAGCTCACCACCTTCCTCAGCCAGAACCCCCCCACCAGCTCAACGGACCCCAACAAAGCCGCCAACAACCTCACACAGTGGATCACCAACTGCGCAGACGCCCTCGCACCACTGAAGAAGAACCCCCCCAGCAGACGCGGCAGCAAGAAAGCCTCCTGGTTCACCGACGAGCTCATCACCTCCAAGAAGAACTGCCGCTCCCTGGAGAACACCTGGCGCACCAACCAGACCACAGACAACATGACGGCCCTCAAACACGCCACCCGCAAACACCACCAACTGATCCGTGCCACAAAGAAGACAGCCTTCAAGGAACGACTGGACAACAACACCCACAACAGCAAGGAACTCTTCAGCATCGTCAAAGAGCTCTCCAACCCCGACGCCGGAAACAATGACATCACTCCCTCGCAAGACCTCTGTGACTCCCTCGCAGCCTTCTTCCACGACAAGATTGCCAACATTCACAACAGCTTCGGCCCACCAACCACGAACCCCACCACCGAACCGATGCCCCCCACCGCCACCCTCCGCACCTGGACCCCAGTCAGCACTGAAGACACAACACGCACAATGAACACCATCCACTCCGGATCCCCTACGGACCCCTGCCCACACCACATCTTCAACACGGCCGACCACATCATTGCACCCCACCTCCGCGACATCATCAACGCCTCCTTCAACACCGCCACCTTCCCGGAGTGCTGGAAACACGCCGAGATCAGTGCCCTGCTGAAGAAACCAACTGCAGACCCCTCCGACCTCAAGAACTACCGCCCCATCTCGCTCCTCCCGTTTCCTGCCAAAGTCATCGAGAAGACCGTCAACAGACAGCTAGCCGCCTTCCTCGAGACCAACGGATCCCTCGACCACTCGCAATCCGGCTTCCGAGCCAACAACAGCACGGAGACCGCCCTCATCGCAGCCACAGACGACATCAGATCCCTAATGGACAACGGGGAAACTGCGGCCCTCATCCTCCTGGACCTCTCCGCAGCGTTCGACACTGTCTGCCACCGCACCCTGGTACAGCGCCTGAACAACACCGGCATCCAGGAGAAGGCCCTGGAGTGGATCACCTCATTCCTCGCCAGAAGAACCCAGAGAGTCCGCCTCCCCCGTTCCGGTCAGCGGGCCACCGAAGTCATCTGCGGCGTTCCACAAGGGTCATCGCTCAGCCCCACCCTCTTCAACGTCTACATGAGCCCCCTCGCAACCATCGCACGTCAACACAACCTCAAGATCATCACCTATGCCGACGACACCCAGCTGATCCTCTCCCTCACCAGCGACCCGGACGCCGCCAGAGCCAGCCTACACGAAGGGATGAAAGACGTCGCCAAATGGATGAAGAACAGCCGCCTGAAACTGAACTCAGACAAGACGGAGGTCCTCATCCTGGGATCATCACCCCTCCGCCTGGGACGACTCCTGGTGGCCCCCCCGCCCTGGGAGCCACCCCCAAGCCAACGGACCACGCACGCAACCTAGGCTTCATCCTGGACTCCTCCCTCTCGATGACCAGACAAGTCAATGCCATCTCGTCTTCATGCTTCAACACCCTGCGCATGCTTCGAAAGATCTTCCGGTGGATCCCCACCGAGACCAGGAAGTCGGTCACCCAGGCCCTCGTCACCAGTCGGCTGGACTACGGGAACGCCCTCTACGCCGGCACCACCGCCAAACTCCAGAAGAAACTCCAACGGATCCAGAACGCCTCAGCACGACTCATCCTGGACATCCCCCGACACAGCCACATCTCTGGACACCTGAGAAACCTGCACTGGCTCCCCGTCAACAAAAGAATCACGTTCCGACTCCTCACCCACGCACACAAGGCCCTCCACGACCTGGGCCCCAAGTTCCTCAACAGCCACCTGACCTTCCACAAGCCCACCCGCCAGCTCCGCTCTGCCAGCCTCGCTCTCGCCACCGTCCCCCGCATCCGCAGAGCCACCGCCGGAGGAAGATCCTTCTCCTACCTGGCAGCCAAGACATGGAACTCCCTCCCCATCCACCTCCGGACAACGCAAGACCATCTCGCCTTCAGGAAGCAACTCAAGACCTGGCTGTTCGAGCAGTAGCGCTCCCCCCCCCCCAGCGCCTTGAGACCCTCCGGGTGAGCAGTGCGCTATACAAATGCCTATGATTGATTGATTGATTGATTCTCTATCCATCCATCTCTCTCCATCTCTCTCCATCCACCCATTTATCCATCTCTCTATCCATCCATCTCTCCATCCATCCATCTCTCTCCATCCATCCATCTCTCTCCATCCATCCATCCATCTCTCTCCATCCATCCATCCATCTCTCTCTCCATCCATCTCTCTCTCCATCCATCTCTCTCCATCCATCCATCTCTCTCCATCCATCTCTCTCCATCCATCTCTCTCCATCCCTCCATCCATCTCTCTCCATTCCATCCATCTCTCTCCATCCATCCATCTCTCTGCATCCATCCATCCATCCCTCCATCCATCCATCTCTCTCCATCCATCCATCTCTCCATCCATCCATCCATCTCTCTCCAGCCATCCATCTCTCGCCATCCATCCATCCATCTCTCTCCATCCATCCATCCATCTCTCTCCATCCATCCACCATCCATCCATCAATCTCTCTCCATCCATCCATCCATCCATCTCTCTCCATCCATCCATCTCTCTCCATCCATCCATCTCTCTCCATCCATCCATCTCTCTCCATCCATGCATCCATCTCTCTCCATCCGTCCATCTCTTTCCATCCGTCCATCTCTCTCCATCCATCTCTCTCCATCCATCCATCTCTCTCCATCCATCCATCCAACTATCTCTCTCCATCCATCCATCTCTCTCCATCCATCCATCCATCCATCCATCTCTCTCCATCCATCTCTCTCCATCCATCTCTCTCCATCCATCCATCTCTCTTATTAGAAATGGGATTTCTGGTTGGCTAAGGCTTGCGCCAAAGTCAGGCAGAAACCACCACTCTAGTCAGGGCAAGGAAGTTACACGCCAAAGATAACCCCTGCTCACCCCCTTGGTAGCTTGGCACGAGCAGTCAGGCTTATCTCTGAGGCAATGTGTAAAGCGTTTGCGCGCGCACCCAGCAACAACACCCAAGGCCCACCACAAAGGAAACTCCACACAAGGTATTATATAAAAATAACCTTTGTATTATACAAAAACACATTAGATAAGAACACACACTCTACAATGTGCCAACAGGCACGGGCAGAATTTACAAGGGATTATATGTACAGGGGACAGGGCCACATGGACCACTGTCAGGAATTAGCACTTTTGGAACTTAGCACAAATCACCAATAGTAAATGTAGAACATAACACAAAGTAACTGTGGAGCACAACCAGTAACTACTGGCGCAATAATGACCTCAGCGTCATCACACTAGCTTCAGTTATAAAACCTATCCTGCATCTATCACAGGGGCATATATCACATTATGCAATTCTCATTAGTCTAACGCATTAGACCTAACCACCTAAGTATAACTGTACTAGAGGCGCACATCGCACAGGGAAGTACAATCTCCCTACCATCAACCTAAGCAGGTAAAACAACCTTCTAGGCAGAAATAACCACATTTAGAGGTATAAGACACAGGGTGCGCCAAGCATACTATACACAGCACATTTCCTAGCACCAAAAGCAGGAACACAGGGTGCGCAAAAACATACTACACAGTACATTTCCTAGCACCAAAATCACATTATAGTCCAGCTTGCGCCAAAACCTAAACGTAGCAGCTGCCCACTACTTGCTGGGCAGCTGGGGACAAGGTAGGGCCTAAACGCTGCAGCTGGCACTAAGTGCTGCACAGCTGTAGAAGTAAAATGAGGCATGGGCCCTCAAATGGTCCTTGACACACTGTCACAACGTGGGAGCCACCTAGGCTCTAGAAACAATAATGCCCCCTTGTTGGAGCCATCTGGCTCTGGAAATACTTAGCCCCTCTGGAGCGCACTGGCTCCGTGATTAACTGGGGCCCCGAGCGTTGGAGCCTCAGGGCTCTATCACAAATATGTCCCCTTAAACGTTGGAGCCCCTCTGGGCTCTGAAGTATTAATGCCCCCAACGGAGTCTCTCTGGACTCCAAAATAATGATGGCCCCGTTGGAGAGCCACGGGGCTCTTAACACAAACAGAAGGCCCCTTCGTTGGGGCGGCCCGCTGCTAGACGGGGCCGCCCAGGAAGTCGGCACCGGCACTGGCGCCTCTCTCTCGCTTCCCCCCCCCGAGCCCTCACTCACCGGGCCTCGGGGCGGGAACTCTGCTTGACTGGGACTTCACTCGAGGGCAGCATGCGGACAGGCGGGGTGGGCTCCCGCAGGCCTCCACACTGCTTCGCTTCGGCGGCGGCGATCTCTGGCTCTGCCCGGCGAGGCGAGACACGGCGCTGCTTCCCCCGACGGATGGCCACTCTTCCGCTTCCATCCCGCAGCCCCGCCCACAACCAGGCGGGCCACGGGCAGCAGCGGCGATCCTCGGCAGAAATGAGCGGTAGGCTCCCTCCTTCGTGATCGCGTACAGCGGGGTGGGCACCCGCCCATTCAAAGTCCAAACAACCACGGCGGTCATGCGGGGTGAGCACCCGCATTGGAAGGCAATGAGCGGGGTGGGCACCCGCATTCAGCACCAATCGATCAAAGAGGCACAAGCGCGGGGTGGGCTCCCGCCAAAGGCAGGACAGGGGAATCCCTACGATACGGATTCCCTCACAGACGGCAGCCCCGCGCTGCGGAGCTCCAGCGCTCCTACGGTGCCCAGCAAAGCGACACAGCGCTCTCAGGGCGCTAGACTGATAGTCCTTAAAAAGTAATGGAGCAACAAGCTCCCAGCAAAGAGGTCTTCAGG
Organism: Triturus cristatus; assembly: GCF_964204655.1. Taxonomy (NCBI): domain Eukaryota; kingdom Metazoa; phylum Chordata; class Amphibia; order Caudata; family Salamandridae; genus Triturus; species Triturus cristatus. Next base: position 185,295 of record NW_028188447.1, read on the forward strand.
ACTGAAGGGGCAGTGCAGGGCCTCCAGGGGCTGGGCAATTTCCAAGCAAAGATCAAGCACTCCTCCTCTGGATCGCCAAGCGCTCCCCAGACTCTGGGAGGCTCCATCAAGCCTTGGCAAAGGGAAAGCAAAGGAAAAAGATCCAGGAAATCCAAATGGCATCCAGGGGCTGGGCAGGGCCCAGGGAGGCAAGCCTTCCCCTGGGCCCCAGCAGCAGCACGCCCCTGGTTCTTTCAAGTTAAGCACAAGAACATTTTGTAAGGGGACACAGCCCCTTTTTATACACAGGTTCCTTTGTCTGGGTTCAGGGTGAGGGGGAGTACCAGTCGCAGCTGGTTGGGGAGCACCCTTGATGTGCTCAGCCCCTCACTCTATTCACTGGCAGGGCTAGGGTCATCAGTCGCACCACAGGGGGCGGAGCCAGCATTGTGTGGGGAAAGCCCTGCCCTATTCAGGTCCAAGGTGCACTCTCCCCCAGCCATCAGCATGCTAATCTCACACTCGCCACTGGGGCAGACCCAACCAGACTCCTGGAGCCAGGCTCACCAGCCAGCTCCAGCCAATCACACGCCAGACACACTTTACACTAATATGCCAACTCCTAGAAGTGGCACTTCCGCACATGACATAATCACGCATCATACATCATTGCGAAGCATTCGATCACACGAGTCCGCACATACAAACTCGGGCCTGCACACCCCACGCATCAGGAACTACTAGGGACACATACATTCCCCATGCATTCCTATGGGAGGGCAGGCCTATCTCACCACACGCACTCAGAATGCGCACGCACTTTACCCTGGGACACAGGGAAAGTGCGCAGAAACCAAATACCACTACCACCATGTCATCAATAAAAGCAAAAAAAGTTCAGGGGTAAACCTGCCAGAAGGGCCAAGTCCAACACAACCCCCTTCCAGCCAAAACGCAGGGCAGACCAATCACCACCGTGATGGTCTTCCCTGCTTGGGGCGATAGAACACGGACGCAGGCCCGCACTGCAGGGACACTCTCCGGTTCTATGCCATTCTCACTCAACATTGTTCCATCTGAAAAAAAACAACCGAAAAGAACTCAGGCCCAACTAGGCTACCCCACTGGTACTACCTAGTTGTCCACGGCCAGGACCAGGCCCTAGGCCACCCAGATACCACTGGTCCTTGCCAAACCCAGAGTGGGGGGTAGTAACCCCTGGCATACAAGCCATTCTCCACTCTCCCTCTCAGTGTAGTTCCCAACTACCACTGATCCTTCAACCTAGGGTCCGCACCCTCAGGCTGACCAGAGGTCACGGGCAAGAATGCCCCACCCTACCTCTACTTCTGGGGTTCCGCACCCTCCCAGGGAAACACCCACCAGAACACAACTCTCCCACCAGTTCAGGACCTCTCTCCACCAACTGGTCTACCACCTGGGATCCAAGGGGTCAGAGGCGAGGACTCCTTCCCTCTGCACCCCCTTCCACTGTAGAGCAGGGTCTCTTCACTTAAGATGAGCCCCACCTGCCCTCAGGACTACAGCTGCCCTTACGTCCAGATCCGGAAACACCGACTACTGGCCCCCCAACCGAGGGACGTACCCTTTGGTCAGATGCCTGGCGAACCAGGACTTAACGAGGGTGACACATACCTAATGGGTCGTGTGACAGTCTGCCTGGTGCTGATCTCACGACCTCCTGTCCATCTGACAGTGCATGCAGACCCCCAGGACAGAAGTGGCGACACCACGGTCACTCAGTGGCGACTCAGCCCTCCTGGCTGGTCCCTGACCTACTGGTTCCCACTGGGGAATCCCTCCCCCTCTCACCCCTCCCTCTGGACTTCTGCACCCTCCCAACTGGAGCGGTACCGCCAGACACCAGGACTACTGGAGGTCTGATTACAAACACTCCACGTCCTCTAGACACTGGGAGATCCTCCTCAAATGACCTATTGGTACAGCCTAGGCCCCCGACCTGATGTTCCCTAAAGAAACCATCCAGGAACTTAGACTGGGTTTCGGGCACCTGGAGACACGCAGTCCCACCCACTCCTTCTCCGCAGAGACAGGCCGTGAGCCACTACACCGAGACCTAGCTGGGCTACTCTGAACCTCTTCCACCACGCTGGGCTGGAAGACACCTCAGCCACTACTTTTGGAATCACTCCCCAATGCAAGTTCCCTATCCCAGAGAACTCACACCCAATCAACCAGCAAGCTCCTTATTTCAGAGAACTCACACCAAAGTATTCAGCAAGCTCCTTATTTCAGAGAACTCACACCCTTCATCCACACACACACCCGCCAGACTAGTAAGACAGTTTCTACCGCCCCTGATTTCTCAACCTGACCACCACGTGACACAGGTACTATTACTCTGGGAACTGGGAATGGGACATTCACATTCATCCAGCGCATTACACATTCATCCCCAAACCCCTCCCAAGACTGGTAAGACAGTTTCTACCGCCCCTGATTTCTCAACCTGACCACCACGTGACACAGGTACCACTACCCCGGGAACTGGGAATGGGAATACATGCACTGGACACACATCTGCTGCCACCACTGGATCCTACCCTTACTGGTGAATCCAGAAACACATTTCCACAGAAATGACATTTAAGAACAAACTTAGAACAATAATCCCTATACCATGTGATTATCTAAATGCAGAGTTTTGTAGTGCGGCCAGTTGCTGCTGCGGTACAGCGCAAACGCAAGTCCAAATCCCACCGCTGATCACCAATGTTAGAAATGGGATTTCTGGTTGGCTAAGGCTTGCGCTAAAGTCAGGCAGAAACCACCACTCTAGTCAGGGCAAGGAAGTTACACGCCAAAGATAACCCCTGCTCACCCCCTTGGTAGCTTGGCACGAGCAGTCAGGCTTATCTCTGAGGCAATGTGTAAAGCGTTTGCGCGCGCACCCAGCAACAACACCCAAGGCCCACCACAAAGGAAACTCCACACAAGGTATTATATAAAAATAACCTTTGTATTATACCAAAACACATTAGATAAGAACACACACTCTACAATGTGCCAACAGGCACGGGCAGAATTTACAAGGGATTATATGTACAGGGGACAGGGCCACATGGACCACTGTCAGGAATTAGCACTTTTGGAACTTAGCACAAATCACCAATAGTAAATGTAGAACATAACACAAAGTAACTGTGGAGCACAACCAGTAACTACTGGCGCAATAATGACCTCAGCGTCATCACACTAGCTTCAGGTATAAAACCTATCCTGCATCTATCACAGGGGCATAAATCACATTATGCAATTCTCATTAGTCTAACGCATTAGACCTAACCACCTAAGTATAACTGTACTAGGGGCGCACATCGCACAGGGAAGTACAATCTCCCTACCATCAACCTAAGCAGGTAAAACAACCTTCTAGGCAGAAATAACCACATTTAGAGGTATAAGACACAGGGTGCGCCAAACATACTATACACAGCACATTTCCTAGCACCAAAAGCATGAACACAGGGTGCGCAAAAACATACTACACAGTACATTTCCTAGCACCAAAATCACATTATAGTCCAGCTTGCGCCAAAACCTAAACGTAGCAGCTGCCCACTACTTGCTGGGCAGCTGGGGACAAGGTAGGGCCTAAACGCTGCAGCTGGCACTAAGTGCTGCGCAGCTGTGGAAGTAAAATAAAGCATGGGCCCTCAAATGGTCCTTGACACACTGTCACAACGTGGGAGCCACCTAGGCTCTAGAAACAATAATGCCCCCTTGTTGGAGCCATCTGGCTCTGGAAATACGTAGCCCCTCTGGAGCGCACTGGCTCCGTGATTAACTGGGGCCCCGAGCGTTGGAGCCTCAGGGCTCTATCACAAATATGTCCCCTTAAACGTTGGAGCCCCTCTGGGCTCTGAAGTAATAATGCCCCCAACGGAGTCTCTCTGGACTCCGAAATAATGATGGCCCCGTTGGAGCCACGGGGCTCTTAACACAAACAGGAGGCCCCTTCGTTGGGGCGGCCTGCTGCTAGACGGGGCCGCCCAGGAAGTCGGCACCAGCACTGGCACCTCTCTCTCGCTTCCCCCCCTGAGCCCTCACTCACCGGGCCTCGGGGCGGGAACTCTGCTTGACCGGGACTTCACTCGGGGGCAGCATGCGGACAGGCGGTGTGGGCTCCCGCAGGCCTCCACACTGCTTCGCTTCGGCGGCGGCGATCTCTGGATCTGCCCGGCGAGGCGAGACACGACGCTGCTTCCCCCGGCGGATGGCCACTCTTCCGCTTCCGTCCCGCGGCCCCGCCCACAACAAGGGGGACCGCGGGCAGCAGCAGCGATCCTCGGCAGAAATGAGGGGTAGGCTCCCTCCTTCGTGATCGCGTACAGCGGGGTGGGCACCCGCCCATTCAAAGTCCAAACAACCACGGTGGTCATGCGGGGTGGGCACCCGCATTGGAAGGCAATGAGCGGGGTGGGCACCCGCATTCAGCACCAATCGATCAAAGAGGCACAAGCGAGGGGTGGGCTCCCGCCAAAGGCAGGACAGGGGAATCCCTACGATGGGGATTCCCTCACAGACGGCAGCCCCGCGCTGCGGAGCTCAAGCGCTCCTACGGTGCCCAGCAAAGCGACACAGAGCTCTTAGGGCGCTAGACTGAAAGTCCTTAAAAAGTAATGGAGCAACAAGCTCCCAGCAAAGAGGTCTTCAGGACTGAAGGGGCAGTGCAGGGCCTCCAGGGGCTGGGCCATTTCCAAGCAAAGATCAAGCACTCCTCCTCTGGATCGCCAAGCGCTCCCCAGACTCTGGGAGGCTCCATCAAGCCTTAGCAAAGGGAAAGCAAAGGAAAAAGGTCCAGGAAATCCATCTGGCATCCAGGGGCTGGGCAGGGCCCAGGGAGGCAAGCCTTCCCCTGGGCCCCAGCAGCAGCACGCCCCTGGTTGTTTCAAGTTAAGCACAAGAACATTTTGTAAGGGGACTCAGCCCCTTTTTATACACAGGTTCCTTTGTCTGGGTTCAGGGTGAGGGGGAGAACCAGCATTGTGTGGGGAAAGCCCTGCCCTATTCAGGTCCAAGGTGCACTCTCCCCCAGCCATCAGCATGCTAATCTCACACTCACCACTGGGGCAGACCCAACCAGACTCCTGGAGCCAGGCTCACCAGCCAGCTCCAGCCAATCACACGCCAGACACACTTTACACTAATATGCCAACTCCTAGAAGTGGCACTTCCGCACATGACATAATCACGCATCATATATCATTGCGAAGCATTCGATCACACGAGTCCGCACATACCAACCTCGGGCCTGCACACCCCACGCATCAGGAACTACTAGGGACACATACATTCCCCATGCATTCCTATGGGAGGGCAGGCCTATCTCACCACACGCACTCAGAATGCGCACGCACTTTACCCTGGGACACAGGGAAAGTGCGCAGAAACCAAGAACCACTACCACCATGTCATCAATAAAAGCAAAAAAAGTTCAGGGGTGAACCTGCCAGAAGGGCCAAGTCCAACATCTCTCCATCCATCTATCCATCTCCATTCATCCATTCATCTCTCTCCATCCATCCCTCTCTCCATCCATCCAATCCTCTTTCTTCATCCATCCAATCCTCTCTCTCTATCCATCCATCTCTCTCCATCCATCCATCTCTCTCCATCCATCCATGCATCCATCTCTCTCCATCCAACCATCTCTCTCCATCCATCCATCTCTCTCCATCCTTCCATCTCTCTCCATCCATGCATCCATCTCTCTCCATCCATCCATCCATCCATCCATCCATCTCTCTCCATCCATCCATCTCTCTCCATCCATCCATCCATCCATCCATCCATCCATCCATCCATCCATCCATCCATCCATCCATCCATCTCTCTCCATCCATCCTTCTCTCCATCCATCCAATCATCTCTCTCCATCCATCCAATCCTCTCTCTCTCTCCATCCATTCATGTCTCTCTCCATCCATCCATCTCTCTCCATCCATCCATCCATCTCTCTCCATCCATCCATCGATCTTTCTCCATCCATCCATCACTCTCCATCCATCTCCCTCCATCCATCCATCCATCTCTCTCCATCCATCCATCCACCTCTCTCCATCCATCTCTCTCTCCATCCATCCATCCATCTCTCTTTCCATCCATCCATCCATCTCTCTCCATCCATCCATCTCTCTCCATCCATCCATCCCTCTCCATCCATCCATCCATCCCTCTCCATCCATCCCTCTCCATCCATCC